>NC_133776.1:4470884-4702397 GCF_003597395.2 Chelonoidis abingdonii | reverse complement strand
TAGCATATATATACCTGCCCCTGGAAATTTCCACTACCTGCGTCTGACGAAGTGGGTATTCACCCACGAAAGCTCACGCTCCAAAACCTCTGTTAGTCTATAAGGTGCCACAGGATTCTCTGCTGCTTTCACAGATCCAGACTAACATGGCTACCCCTCTGTTATACATTTAGTGTATGTTAGTTACTTAACTGCTGTGTGTCCTTGAGACAGTTCCCTGCTTTTAATATGCTAGCAGTATCGTTAACATCTTTCTGTGTTGCAGTTCTCAGCATCACTGGAAATCCAGGCAAAAGAAGTAGGCTCTTCATAGAAACCTCCTCTGAGCTCTGCTGTTACAGCTTCAAATGTAAAGAAAAAAAAAGTGATTGCTAAATGTTAGAGCTTGAAAAATATGCTCTGCTCCTTGTCACAATATTTAATACAAAGTGCTATTTACAATAATGAATCAAAATGTCAGTTTTAAAAATATGAAGTGTCAGAGTGTTCCTACTTTGCAGAAAAGTTTGATGTGACAATTTGTTAATCATACGACTATTACATCAAATGTGTCTTGCAGCACTTTTGCTCAACCAGGGTTCCCCCCGCCACCCCCTTTCCACTGCTAATTCCTGGTACAGTTATCTGACTGAATACACTGTGATTAGATGCTTGAAACATCTGGGGGCTAAGTTCATTTGTTATTGCAATGCATTCACAAACTGGATGCAGTTAAAGAGCTAATTGATGGTTGTGCATATTCTGAGCACACTCAGATAGTTTTATTTTAAAACATCCTATAAACAGTGGGCTTGGTTCTCCAGTGCCCTGCAGCATCTTGTCATTTACACTAGTAGGAAGTCAGGGCAAAATGCTAACTCAGAAAGGTTGTAATTGACACCTACATTGCACTGGTGTCAAAGGGGGGAAAGGAAGTATTTTTAGCTGATGGATGAGGTGAAGAAAATGAGAAAAGGCTATTCTAGAGGGTAGGAATCAGAGAGGAGAAAGCTCTGGCTACTTCTTCAATGGTGGGTTTGTGTGAAGAGCGAGAGAGAAGGGCAGTGTGGGATGAATGGCATCCCAAGAGAGATGACCCTCATAAGGCTTTTAAAAGCACTGTAGAGCGGTTTGGGGTTGTAGATGAAAATGGCACTGGAGCAGGGTGAGGGGAAGAAGAGGTGTGGTTGCATGCCTTGTGTGCGGGGTGTGGCATTCTGGAAGCTTGGGAGCTGGGGTGCGGGGGTGACATATTGAGGATAATAGCATTGTTCAGCGGAGTAGACATGAAGGTGTGTGTGAGAATTTCAGCAGCAAAGGTGGAGTCATGGTGGCAGCATAAGGAATGGATGAAAGGCTGATAAACAGCTGATGGCATTGGCCTACAGGCTGCAGACAGCAGTTCTTGGGGCGAATTTGCTGATGACAAATTCTGGATTCTATGTTATCATTTTTAAAAATAGTATTTCTGTCAACTTCATTAAGTCTGTTGCATTGCTCGCTGTGCTACTCATTCTACACAGGCAAATTGATTCTTATTCAAATATTTTACACAAGCCACGTTCCAATTGTTAGTGCAATGATTTTTTCTTGTATCATTATTGCAACGGATGGAAAAGTAACTCTAACAGATGTGTGATTAGCAGGGCATGAAATTAAAAATGTTTGCGCACAAGCAAAAAGGTTGTTTACTACCAAATCCCTCACTTGGTAATTGAGTAATATTAAAATTGGCCATAAGATTATCCAGCACAGACATGGTTCAGTTCTTGTGTCATTTTCAAAATTACATTGCTTCCACTCTGTAACATAAGATCTCAATAAAGGAAAACATTTAAATACTGGAAAGCAGAAAAGCACGTAGGGCCAGATTTTTAAAGGTATTTAGATGTTACTGCAACACCTAAATCTCACTTTCAAAAGGGATCTAGGCAGATTTTTAAAGGCATTTAGATGTTGACCAGCAATGTGATTTAGGCACTTTAGTTCACATCTAACCAAGTGCCAAAAACCCATTGACAGCTGTGATGGGGCAAGGCCAGATGGCTACAGTAAAGTACTGAGGAACAGGTATGTTAGCCCCAGGCTAAACAAATCCCTAGTACCCTGGTAACCAAATGGCAGTTTGCTGTCCAGGTTATCTAGGCACCTGGAGCCATTAAGATCTATTCTACAAGGCAGTGGAGAAGGCTACTTTAATTAGAACCTGCAGCATCAAGCAGGCTATCAGGCACCTGGCTTTAAATGGAGCTCACTCCGTCGAGGGAGGAGACGCGAAGGACAAGGAGCGCGTGGTGAGGAGCTGGGAGCAAGAGGCAGGAGCTGAGGTAAGAGAGTGTACTTCTGGGAGGATTGAGGAGGACAAGCATTATCAGACACCAGAGGAAGGTCTCGTGGTCGGGTTAAAGCATGTGTTTGGAGGAGCCATGGGGAAGTAGCCCAGGAGTTTGTAGCTGTCATGAGCTGTTACAGGAGGACTATAGACAGCTGCGATCACAGGGCCTGGGCTGGAACCGGAGTAGAGGGGGGGCCCGGGTGTCCCCCCCAACCTCGCACTCCTGATCAGACACGGAGGGTGACCCAGACTGTGGGTTCCGGAAGAGGGAAGATCATGAGGTGAAAAAATCCACGATAAGCGCAGACCACACGGTAGAGGAGGAACTTTGTCACACAGCCACACCTAATACCTTTAAATCTGGATCTCTATGTGTAAGTCACATTGATAGGGCTGTTGAAAATTTATGTTAAATCTGAATTTGGGTTTTTGACTAAATGCATTTTTTTCTGAAGTGCCTGGATAGCAATAATATTTGGGCCGAGGGCTTTTCTGTTACTCCGTGTGACAGTGCCAACACAGGGGTGCCGTTCTGAATTGTAACTACCATGATGCAGATAACAATATGATCTTGGGCTGTGAATGAGTGCTACCATTGTGAATCTGGCTCACTTCATACAGATGACTGGTATCAAAGTATGACGCCTAAATAGGGGACAAGTCAGAATGTTGAGTTATTAGTGGATTTTACGTAACATTCTCCTAGTGATTTTAAACCAGTAATGGATGAGAGGAGAACTATAGTGAGATAGTAAGCTGAATCGATGTCTGGACTTACTTTGAAATTGGGAGACAGAGGATTTTCCAGGTTGGAAGAGGGCACAAACGAACAGTGCCATCTATAAAAGGGGATTACAGACCAGTCCAGTATCAGAGGGGTAGCCGTGTTAGCCTGGATCTGTAAAGCAACAAAGAGCTGTGGCACCTTATAGACTACAGAAGTTTTGGAGCTGAGCTTTCGTGGGTGAATATCCGACGAATGGTTATTCACGCACGGAGCTCATGCTCCAAAACTTCTGTTGTCTATAAGGATGCCACAGACTCTTTGCTGCTTTTACAGACAGTGCACTTAACTCAGTACCCAGAAAGATAATGGAGCAAAATAATTAAGCAATTGCAACACATTAGAAGATAATAAGGTGATAGGTAACAGTCAGCTGGATTTGTCAGAACAATCGTGTCAAACAACTGAGCTTTCTTTTGCCAGGTAATCAAGCCTTGTGGATGGGAAGTGTAGGTGTGGTATATCTTGACTTTAGTAAGGCTTTTGGTATTCTCAGACATGACCTTCCCATGAATAACTAGGGAATACAACTAGCTGGAGCTATATGGGTAGAGTATAGCTGATTGGAAAACTGTCTCAGAGAGTAGTTATCGGTGGTTCCACGTCAGCTGGAAGGGCCATCAATGGGGCTAGTCCTTTTCAAGATCTTCATCAATGATTTAGATAATGGCAAGGATTTATTACCATGTTAAGGTTGTGGACGATACCAAGCTGGGAGGGGTTGCAAGTGATCTGGAGGACAGGATTAAATTCACATTGATCTGGACAAATGAGAATGGTGTTTGAAGTAATAGGATGATTCAATAAGGACAAATGCAAAGTACTTCACTTGGAAGGACAATCTGTTGTACACATACAAAATGGGAAATGACTGACTAGGAAGGAGCACTGCGGAAAGGGATCTGGGGGTAAAAGTGGATCACAAGCTAAATATGAGTGAACAATGTAACACTGTTGCAAAAAAAAGCAAACATCATTCTGGGATGTATTAGCAGGAGTGTTGTAAGCAAGACACGAGAAGTCATTCTTCCGCTCTACTCTGTGCTGATTAATCCTCAGCTGGAGTATTGTGTCCAGTTCTGGGTGCCACATTTCAGGAAAGATGTGTACGAATTGGAGAGACTTCAGAGAAGAACCAAAAAAATGATTAAAGGTCCAGAAAACCTCTGAGGGAATATTGAAAACAATTTGTTTTGTTTAGTCTGGGGAAGAGAAGACTGAGAGGGGACATGATAACAGTTTTCAAGTACATAAAAGGTTGTTACACAGAGGAGGGAGGAAAATTATTCTCCTTAACCTCTGAGGATTGGACAAGAAATAATGGGCTTAAATAACTGCAAGGGAGGTTTAGGTTGGACATTAGGAAAAAGCTTCCTGTCAGGGTGGTTAAGCACTGGAATAAATTGCCTACGGAGGTTGTAGAATTTCCATCATTGGAGATTTTTAAGAGCAGGTTGGACAAACACCTGCCAGGGATGGTCTAGATAATACTTTGTCCTGCCCTGAGTGCAGGTGAACGGACTAAAAGACCTCTCGAGGTCCCTTCCAGTTCTGTGCTGCTGTCCTTGAGCTCTGTCACTGACTTCTTGGTTCCATCACTGACTTTTCTGTGTGAACTTAATTCAGTCACTTAACCCTTCTGGCCTGCTATTTATCCATCTGGAAAATGGGATAATACTGAGGCAATTATCAGGAGTTTGTGTTAATGAGGCTTAATTAATGCATTTATGTCGTCCTTCTCACTGGAGCATCTGTTTATTATTTTGGTTCTTTTTTGTGTTGGGGTGGTAGCGTCTGAACTTCCACATCTGGGCTGTATCAGGCTGGGCGGTCAAATGGACTCCCAGTTTTCTACCCATAGGCATGCTGGTGGGTGCCCGAAGATGTAGAGCGCAATGGATGGAAAAAAAATTAGCTTTTGTTGATCTGCTGTAGTTGCAGTTGATGCTGCTTGCTTATTCCTGGCATTTGCCTCTGTGTGAATTGCGTGTGTGCACATGCAGGGAGAAGGAACCAAAGGGGGGCTAATGTGATCAGGACGGATTAGCATTTAAAAAAATTGTTAACTGAGCAAAGCCATAAAATTGTCCAAGTGAATTCTTGAGCGAAGCAGCTGCAGGTCATAAAACCAAAGCGCTATCATTCAGAGATACCAAAAAATCCCTTTGTGTGTCAGCCTGGCCTCTGACCCATTCCTTCCATATAAGGATGAGGGCTTTAATGTTTGCTTAATTTTCTTCCAGAGCAATTTATGATGGTCTTAGTAAGAGCTATGGATCCCCACCAAAGGGCTAACTATGAATCATGTTCCTTTGTCAGCTGGAATAACTTGTTCTCTCGCCTTCTTGTCCTGTCTCACTTAGAATCAATTTGTATGTACATCACGTTTTAGATTCCCTTCAACTGTGAATACATTGTGCTTATAAAGCACTTTTCATCTGTAGATCTCAAAGGGCAATGCAGAAGTGGGTAAATATTATCCCCAGTTTTACAAATGAGACAGTGAGATACAAAACGGTTGCACAGGTTGCTAACCATGGGGCAGAGAGTGGGGGCTAGACCCCCGATCTTCCTCCTCACAGTCCTGGGGGAATTCTGTGCCAAAAAAAAATTTAAAAAATTCTGTGCCAAAATGTTTTAAAATTCTGTGCACACTATTTTAAAATTCTGTACATTGTATTTGTCAAAAGAACTCTACATGATCACATCAGATTCAGTTATTTTCCTAATTTTATTTCAAAATACCTGTGGGCAATTGTTACAGAGACGCACAAAAATTCCTCCAGAAGTCGAGAGTTAAAGAAACCCCTATGGCAACCCAGTTCCTGTTTCTCTTCCCCCACCCCTCCTGAGCTCACCCAGGGGGCCAGATACCACACCCTCTCCCCACCCAGAGCCCAGCTGTGGGCCCCCGTCTTGATCAGATATGCTCCCCACCGAGCTCAGCCATGGGACCCCACCTGCCCTGTCACGTGGCCATGATCCCCTCCCATCCCTCAGAGCCAGGTATCCAGAGGGCGAAACAGAATGATGCTGGGTCCCAGGCTTGTGTGGAGTCTCCTGCATGCCCCCGCCTCCTTCCCTCAGGGTGTGCTGGGAACTGCAGCTGCTAGGAACTCACTACTCTCCTACCCCCCGCCTCCCCCCGGCCAGTGTCTTCTCTGTGAGAACTGGGCTCTGCTGGATCCAGCAGCCCCTAGTGGTGACCACAGCACGGTAGCCCATTTCTGTGGGGGAAAGGAAATTCTGCATGCAAAACAGTAATTTCTGCAAAATTCTGCATTGAGCAGTGGTGCAGAATTCCCCCAGGAGTAATGCTTTAACCAAAAGGCTTTTTCATCCGGACAAAAGCATTCCTGTACTTTCCAGTTTTGCACTGGTAGAACAGTTAGTTAAAATGCAAGAGAGTTTTACTTTGTTTAAATGGACTAAAGAGAATGTGTTGGTTATTTAATGGCGAGATTTTTCCAAAGTGAAGTTGGGCGTGCATCCTCTGGGAATTGGGTGCCTAGCTCTGTTTTGTGCCTCTGAAAATCTCCTCTTTTTTCTATTAGTTAAAAAAAAAAAAAAAAAAAAACCCAACAGAAGCTACCTAATTTGGTGACCTATTATTGTACAATCCATCCCCAGACTTCGCTTCCATATTATGGGGTTAGTGAAGTTTTGTAAAGTTGTCAGAGATGCTGGTACAGTCATTTACTGAAGTGAAAATTACACAGCAGCCTCAGTGCTGTGTAAGAAAAATGGCATATGCTTTCAAAAAGCACGGTGTGCTTTGCAGCTTGAAGTTTCCATAGCCTCACAAAGACCTGAGTGTCTTCTGCAGGTCCAGAGTGCCTTCCTATTTGAAAATGGTTTACTGTCTGGTATCTGCCAGCTTGATCATTTTGCTTATTGTCTGTGGCTTTTTGGGGGTTTGACTGCTCTTGTAAATGTGCCATTCTGACCACAAAAAAGGCACTGAGGGACTTTTACTGGATGCTTTTTGCATGGGAAATTCCATTTGAGCCGGAGCCCCGCCACTTGAAGAGCTAACAGCGTTGGACCCTGTATCATATAGATGGAGAGGCCAAGATACCTTCTCTGGCTGTTCTTGCCTTAATTGCATTAGCTATTGTCTAAGAACATTGCTTCAATACAGCAGCTGATTGATGTGCACTGTTACCAATAATAGTATTTTCAGGATATAGTCACTTATATTTGGTTTCTATTTGACCTTGTGCAGCTCTGCCTCTTGAGAAATATGAAGGAACACTGAGCAGAATGCTCCATGTTTGTGGTTAAGGACAGGTCAAATACTGGTGTAGCAGCAACTGCTCCTCCCCCAAAGGTTCCCCATGTAAGGTCCCTTTCGGTATTTCTCTTTTTTGTCTGTTTAATAAAATCCCTAGTTCAGTGTACAAACAAATGGACTTCTCAGGCACCACTTCCCCTATTTCAGAAACTCAGACATAGATACAGGCAATCTACAGCACTACCATAAAGAAATGTGTTCTGAGGAGACACGCTCAGGGTCCTGTTCTCCAGTCAAGTCCACATTTTTAACAGCTTTAAAAAAAAAAAAATCCATGTGAATTTAGACCTCGTGCCAGACTGACTCTTCTGGAAACAGAACTCTTCTGTCCATCCCCAGAACAAGTACCGCTCAGGATGGGCTTGGGGCTAAGGTACTGGGACTTGGGAGATTAGGTTCAGTTTCCTGCTCAACCACTGACTTCCTGTCTGACTTTAGGTAAGTCGCTTAGGCCCAGATTCTTAAAGGCGTTTAGGCGTTGCTCCACTCACCATTGCAACATGTAAGTCTGATTTTCTAAAGTGGCTTCGCAATCAGGAGCCTAAATCTCATTTATAGCCACCGGGACTGAGACTCCTAAAGTGCCTAATTCCCTTTTTAAAATGACACTTTTAAAAATCTGGGTCTGAGTTTCTCTGGGCCTCAGTTTCCCATCTGTAAAATGGGGATAATGATGTTTCCCTATCTCACAGGGAAGTTTGTGAAGATAAACTCATTATTGCATGTGACGTGGCTCAGCCATCAAGGCTATGCAAGTACCTTGCTTGCACTGAGATAGCGGCAGTGCAAAATCATAGACTCATAGAATGCCAGGGTTGGAAGAGACCTCAGGAGGTCATCTAGTCCAACCCCCTGCTCAAAGCAGGACCAACCCCAACTAAATCATCCCAGCCAGGGCATTGTCAAGCTGGGCCTTAAAAATGTCTATGGATGGAGATTCCACTGCCTCCCTAGGTAACCCATTCCAGTGCTTCACCACCCTCCTAGTCAAATAGAGTTTCCTAATATCCAACCTAGACTTCCCCCACTGCAACTTGAGACCATTGCTCCTTGTTCAGTCATCTGTCACCAGTGAGAACAGCTGAACTCTGTCCTCTTTGAAACCCCCCTTCAGGTAGTTGAAGGCTGCTATCAAATTGTTTCTTATGCATCTCTTCTGCAGACTAAACAAGCCCAGTTCCCTCAGCCTCTCCTTGTAAGTCATGTGCCCAGCCCCCTAATCATTTTTGTTGCCCTCCGCTGGACTATCTCCAATCTGCCCACATCCTTTGTGTAGTGGGGGGCCCAAAACTGGACGCAGTACTCCAGGTGTGGCCTCACTAGTGCCGAATAGAGGGAAATAATCACTTTCCTTGATCTGCTGGCAATGCTCCTATTAATGCAGCCCAATATGCTACTAGCCTTCTTGACAACAAGGACACACTGACTCATATCTAGCTTCTCGTCCACTGTAATCCCCAGATCCTTTTCTGCAGAACTGCTGCTTAGCCAGTCAGTCCCCAGCCTGTAGCAGTGCATGGGATTCTTCTGTCCTAAGTGCAGGACTCTGCACTTGTCCTTGTTGAAGCTCATCAGGTTTCTTTTGGCCCAATCCTCCAATTTGTCTATATCACTTGGACCCTATCCCTACCCTCCAGCGTATCTACCTCTCCCACCAGCTTAGTGTCATCTGCAAACTTGCTGAGGGTGCAGTTCATCCCATCATCCAGATCATTAGTGAAGACGTTGAACAAAACTGACCCCTGGGAGACTGCGCTTGATACCGGCTGCCAACTAGACATTGAGCCGTTGATCACTACCCATTGAGCTTGACAATCTAGCCAGATTTCTATCCACCTAGTAGTCCGTTCGTCCAATCCATACTTTTTTAACTTGCTGGCAAGAATATTGTGGGAGACCATATCAAAAGCTTTGCTAAAGTCAAGGTGTATCATATCCACCGCTTTCCCCATATCCAGAGAGCCTGTTACCTCATTATAGAAGGCAATCAGCGTGGGCAGGCATGACTTACCCTTGAGAAATTCCCCATCTCTGTGCCCTGTCCCTTGCCTATGCTACCATCTAGCCATCGGATGTTAACAACTTGATGCTCTGGGTTAAAACCAAACCAGAGATGTAAGCAACTCTGTAGCCTGTTAATGTAGACTGAGTTAACTAGTACCATAGCCTGTAGTTCTCTGTCAGCTGCTGTCACATCAGGTTGCTTATGCTTATGGCATGACCCGACTGCTAATAAGAGTTATTACAAGATTGTGTCTCTGTTTGTGTATTGTTCCTTCTCGTATGCAATACTTAGGCAAACCTGTGTGGAGAGTTTGATCATTATCTGAATGTCGCTGAAGGGAGGGAAAAAAAGCCCATCTGCTCTACAAAGAGACAGTCGAAAGAGCGGGCTCTGTGACTAAATAAATTCACATCTGTTAAGCAGAGCCATCAAACGGCCGGCAGGGGACCAAATGCAAATCATATGTTGAAACCACAACTATGAGTGAGATGACATACAGAAAAGGGTGCCTGGAAGTATTGATCCATGTGAGTGGTCTCTGGTTTCTCTAATTATTCTCTTTCCCCTATATCAGTTCACTGTGCAAATGAGGCAGCACCACAGTGACACGTGCATGTGTTTTTCTTTGTGCATGATTAAGCAGCTTTACTGCACCGGCTCATAGCAGCAATCGGAAGCTGAGCGGAGCAATGAACTGCAGTAGCAGAATGTAGAGGACTGGTGGGCCCAGGTGGCTAACAGTTCAGGCTAAAGGTAGTCCCTGGAAACATGACCGCAGTAAGGATTAGCACCGGGGCTGCTAGCCTTAAGAAGTTGGCCTGCCTTTGGCAGTGGTTCCCTTTTGGGAAGTCTTAGTTACTGCCATCTAGAGGGAGCCTAATAGAGACAGACTGGAAATATCCCCCTTAGTATTTGTATTGCCTGTAAAAGCAGACGGACAACCCAGACCTCTGCTTTGGTTGGACTGCCAGGCCCCGACCGCTCTGAGGCTTGTCTTGGTGTTGGCAGTTCAATTATTTTTTAGCATTAAAAAAAAAAAAGTGGATATGAAGAATAATGAAGAAGGCAAGACTTCTTTATAGCATATCTGGAAAAGTCCCTTCCTTGAGGAGTAAGTTTCTTTATGCATCTGCTAACGGCAGACGGTGAAGTTTTTGGAACATTTTGTTGCTGTTGAAAAGTAGACTTTTTTTAAAATCAGAATTTTTCTTTTTTGGAAATTTTACATTTTTGATGAAAATGGAAAAAAATTAGCCACTTTTTAATTGTGTAGGTGTTTTCCCCTCTTTGCGCCCATCTTTTCAGTGGCAAAAGGGAAAAAGGACAAGGAGGGAGGGAAATGGATGAAAGAGAGGAAACAAAAAAGAACAGTTTCAAAATCTGACAATTTTGGATACAAATTCAAGCAAACAGGAAATCATTCCTTTCTGTAACCTGCAGAACAACAATGGGTTTGAAAATGTTAATTTTATTCTTTGGGGCTAGCTCTCTGACTAACTCAACAGCGTCCCTTTGCAAAGCATAAATAAGAAGTGGTAGCTAAAGTGATCTGTACATTGGCCTTGAAACACCTCGACTCTCTGAAGTCACAGGTTTACATTTTTGGCTGGGCCACCGTAGCCCTTTCTGTTTCAGAGATGGATTGGTCTGCATGAGTTTTCTTGAGGCAACCTCAAGAATTGAGACCTGTTCAATTTGAGTACATAAAGATTGCCCAGTACTTTCTACACCCAGTATTCTTGCCCCCATCCCCCCAGTTGTCCTGCTGTGTCATGGGTGACCACTGATTACTGGATGTCCGACTTAAGGCTGGCTTTGTGCAGATTCTGCCCACAGCTCCAGTCGCAGCAGCAGATGCCCAGGACTTGTGCATCTCACGCCTGAAGTCTCAAGCTGGACACTCGAAATCAGGGGCCAATTCTGAAAAATTGGCAGTAATTGTCTGCCCCACAGTTGACCCCATTTTCCTGGCAATGAGGTTCCTGCACATACGTGCAGTAGTTTATGAAGCAGTTCAGATCTTATTTTTGAAGAATAAATACTATATCTGCAGAGAGCATTGAGACATCTATGTGCTTTGCAGACACTAATATGTGGGGGTTGGCTTTGACCCATCAGGCAGCTACCTTTGTGCTGAGCAATTAATTCCTTTATTTAGTTTTACGCATACTAGTCATGTGCTCTCGTGTCATAGAGGTAACTTAAAAACAGAACAGAGCTAAGAACCAGGTCTAACTAAAATGCAACAGTACAATTCAATATAGCCCCCTGTTAGCACACCAGACGGCTCACCAAGCTCAAATCCCCCTTCCTATTCCCCATGCAGACAACTTCCTCCTCCCACTCCCATTTTGAAAAGCTGTGGTGAAAATGATGAACTTTGCAGCATATCCCACAACAAGGGACCAGCTTGTTTGGACCAGCCTAGCCTTTCTGTGAGCCTATCTAGCTCATAAGTGTCGTTTTTAGAAGAGCATACAGACGGTGCACACCTGCATTACTTCATTATTCAAGACCTGAGCTACAGAATGTTGAGCTACTGAAGAGGACAAGAACATATGTAACTTGGTCCAGCTATCTGACATTTCATAATACAGCATGCCTCTGCGGCACTGTCCAGCAGAGGATCTGAAAGTGCTGGGCTGCCATTCCTGAGCTGAGTAGCTTAAAAACCCACATAAGTGTCGTTATCCCCAAGATCCAGATGGACAGACTCAGGCGAACAGGGAATCGACTTGCTGAAGGTAACACAGAAAGCTAGCCGCAGAGCCAGGAAAGAATCCAGAGTTCAACTCCCAAGCCTGTGCTTTAGTCACCAGATTGTAGTCACCATAATAGTGGAACCTGTGGTCTGTATTAACCCGGTTGGTTTACACCTGATCTGTGGCATTCTGGTCCTTTTTCTGAAACATATTAATTAATCTTTGCTCATTTTTCTACACTTCTGCACTAGTAGATCTTTATTTAAAGAGCCATCTTCCAAATATAACAAAGCGGCGTGGAGGTCTTTGCCAGGCGGCTTTATTTTGCATTCGTTGCATCTAAAAAAACCCACATTTGTCCCAGTGGCTGCAGCCTTGGCTTTGCTAACACTGGCAGTGGGCTTCAGTGGCCTGAATAAGGAATGGACTTTTGATCACATCGAGCGTTTTCCTGTTGCTTTGCGTTGCAGGACTGGGGTTTCGGAACATGGAAATCATGTTCCCCTTTGTAACAAACTGTTGTCAGACAGCTTTGTGATTCGGTGTCCCTCAGCACCAGCGATGGTTCCTATAAAGGTGTCTCTGAACTTCCCCTCCTCTAGGTTTTCATCATATTCTTTAGCATCTGTCTGCCATCAGCTCCTGGTTTCTCCCAGCAGGTGAGGTTGATTAAGGCCAAATCCCTTTCGTTTGTGGGATCCAGGCTTTGCCATGGAAAGGGGCTGTTTCTCCTGCCTCTGTTTGCTAGGTGCCATAGGCTGGCCTTTTGGCTGATGTCTGCGAGCTGCCAAAAATGTGTTACCATGTGCTACTCTTTGGCAGAGAGGAGAAAGGAGCCTCTTCCGCTGAGGAGGATGGTTTCTTCTTGACTCTTTGGCCATTGCCCAGAGCAAATGCGCTTCTTGTATGACCCTCTGTGTGCTCTCCGTCCCCTCCCCACTACTGGCTGCTGCTGTCTCCCTCGTCCTCCTTGGGTCAGACCCTCAGCTGATGTAAACAAGCCTGGTACCATTTACGTCATTTGCACCAGCAGAGGGTCTGCCTCCTGTGTCTCCATGATAAGGGAGCAGTATAGAGAGGAGCAGGGGATTGTGCTGTGCTGTGGAGGAGAAAGCACAGAAGGGGTTTGCAGGGCAGAGGGTTCGCTCCCTGTTAATGACTGAGAGCTGGGGAGAAAATATTGAGGGGCTCAGATGGGAAGAAGCGGCCCGTGAACTAGGGAAGGGCTGGCCTTTGGCCCTACACAAAGCTGCTGCCCATGCAGCCCTCAAGTAGTTGCACTGGATCTGGGGTCTGGTTGCTTCTTAACGCAGCATGCAGCTAAGCAATAAGTTTTCCCCATCCTTTCTTGCATGCAATCATCTCCAGCCCCTAGACTCACCACATTTCTGTTCCATCACCCAGAGCTTACAACCTGGCCGCCCTCGAAAGGTGTGGCCCTTTCTCAAGCCTTCATCCAGCTGCCCGTGCTTTACCCTCCATATTTACATCATTCCTTGTCATTTTATAAATAAATCCATTAGGCTTCCATCTCCAACTCCTATCTGTGATCTCCGGCATTCTTTCCACAATTTTGGAGGTAAATTTGCTAGTATGAGAGGTCTAACCAACTGGAAGAAACTTGTCCTGGTTCCTCCCTTCAGGTCCAGCAGTGAGCTGTGCTGCCTCTGAGTCAGCATTTTGGGCAAGACATCTGGTCAGTCCACTTTGCAGCAATTGCCCTGGGATCTCTCATGACCACAAGTGGTCGAGACCTCAGGTTAACGTCTTATTCCATATGATTGTGTTTGGGCATGTTGAGGATTGTCTTGTACAGCAGAAGTCAGGCATGTACTTGCTCCCTGGCGGAGCTGTGACATGTTCATTAGAGGCAGATTAGATTAGCTAGATCTATCTATCTCCGGGGAGTCTGCGCTTCTTTTGGTTTCAATGCAGATGGGTCAGTCAAGTTCAATTTATTGGGTTTTCAAAGCATAGTTTGTTCTGACACCGAGATGTGACATGCCTGCAAATGGAAGGCTTCAGTCTTCAGCTTTGTTGTATGTTTTCAGCAGCAGCTGAATCCAAATGGTTCCTGTGTAGCCCTCAAAACTATTAATATAGTTAATTTGAAGAAGGGTGAAGAATATTTTTTTTTTCCAGTGTGTACCAGGCTGTAGAGAGAAACTAGAGTTTTGACTGAGCACCAGAAGAGGGATGACAGGGGGCATTAGATCTAATGTAATATGACGTCAATATCTTACATGCCACGTATCCGGTGAACACAAACTATATGATGCAGGAGGATGGGTTAGATGATCCCCAACCCTTTGCCCCCTCTTTCCCATCTGTAACTTCTATGACTTTCTCCCCCTATTAGGCCTGACCTGCACTTAAGTTGTGCTGTCAGTTTGGAGTGTGGAAAAAAAACCAACACCCCTAATTGCTATAGTTAGTCTGGCAAAAGCCCTAGTGTAGATGCAGCTATACGGGCAAAAAGTCTCTCCCCAGTATAACTTATTTCCTTTGCGGAACTGGCATAGGCTAGACTGGCCAAAAAAACACATGCTAGTTTAAACAGCGTCTCCGTTACGAGGATTTGCCATGTAGCCACAGCAGTATAATTATCCTGGTAAATCCTTTCGAGTGTAGACAAGGCCTTAGTCTGTGGAAGTCTGTAGTCTCCTAAGTGCTGTGGTTGAAGTCCTGTTGTTGAGGCACTTAAAGCCACAGTGATATGGTACTGTAAGGCAGGGGTGGACAAACTACGTCCTGCAGGCTGCGTCCGGCCCATCAACCGTTTTAGTCTGGCCCTTGAGCTTCTGCTGGGGAGAAGAGTCTGGGGCTTGCCCTGCTTCGTGCAGTTCCCAGAAACAGCAGCATGTCTCCCCTCCGGCTCCTATGCGTAGGGGCAGCCAGGGGCCCCACACGCTTCCCCTGCCCCAAGTGCTGCCCCAGCCAATGGGAACTGCAGGGGCGGTGCCTGTGGATGGGACAGCTTGCGTGGCTGCCTAGCGCTGCCTCCACATAGGAGCTAGAAGTGGGACATGCCACTGCTTTTGGGAGCTGCTTGAGGTAAACGCCTGTACCTTTGATCCCCTCCTGGACCCCAGCTTCTTGTCCCTGCCCTGATCCCCCTCCCACCCTCCGAACCCCTCGACCCCAGCCCTGATGCCCCTCCTGCACCTCAGACCCTTCATCCCCAACCCCACCCCCGAGTCTGCACCCCCAGCCAGAGTCATCCTTCCCTGCTCCACGCCCCAACCTCCTGCCCCAGCCCTGATCCCCCTCCTTTCCTCCAAATCCCCTGGTCCAGCCTAGAGCACCCTCCTGCACCCCAAACTCCTCATCTCTGGCCCCACCCCAGACCCCAGCCGGAGCCCTCATTCCCCCTATGCCCCAACCCACTTCCCCTGCCCTGATCCCCCTTCCGCACCCTGAACTCCTAATTTCTGGCCCCACCCCAGAGCTTGGACCCCCCAACCAGAGCCCTCACCCCCTCCTGCACCCCAACCCCAATTTTGTGAGCATTCATGGCCTGCCACACAATTTCTATACCCAGATGTGGCCCTCAGGCCAAAAAGTTTGCCCGCCCCTTCTGTAAGAAATAATCCAGCACTGGAAGTGGATGGGACCACATGAGCTAAGTAGGTGTGTTCCTCCTCCAATTCCAAGGTATATGAGTGATGTCCCACACCAGGAGGTTATGCTGCAAATTGGCTTCTAGTAGTGTTGCTTGGCAGAAGAGGGACATCGATGCTTTCAGGAGGATGGTCAGAAGGGTGTAACATCCAGACATAACTGAGCACTTGCAGAGTGTGCTGGGTCTGGAGAAGAGGCAGGGGAGAACTTATTCCCATTGAGACATGCTGCTAAGGACTGAAGAAAGGAAACAGCAAATGCTCTGAAACAGCACTCAACTCCTACAGAAAAAGAACAAACCCAGATTCAGGGAGAGATCAGAAGCAAGGGGACTAGGAGTAAATCTGCGTTAAAGTTCTTGTACACTCAGAAAAGTGACTGCAAAAACAGCACCTTCTTATGCAGCTCATCTGCACCTGGTGAGTCTGTCTACACCGCGTCTGGCAGACGGATTCATGCTAATGAGGCTAGACGTAATGCACAAAAAAAGCAGTGTGGACATTGTGTCTCTGGTGCAGGCTCGGGCTAACCACCTGAGCTCAGGCCCCGCCAGGCGGGTGAGCTTGAGAGACCACGCTGCTTTTCTCATCCGGCTAGCGTGAGTGTGTCTACCCAGGCTTACTCCCAGCTGCAGGGGAGAGATATGCAGTGTGTCTTGGAGTCACTTGGGCTCACATTAGGTCTACAGACGCAGTCTGTAGAGGTGGAACCGACTTGATTTCGTCTTGCATATTGTCCAAACCATCAAAGTTCTCCTGGCAAAATCCTTGTTGCTGGTGTGATGTATGAGGGGCAGAGAACCCGTATCCTTGGACAGGGGGAAGTTTCATCACTTGTTAACTCTGCAGACTTGACCTGGATATTATTGAGAGAGGATTAAACACGGAACCCTGCACTTTTTAACTGGGATCCTTTACATTTTAAAACAGAAAAATCAGTGATGTTCATTGCGCAGTTCAACAATGATGAAGGAATTCAAAAGCGATCGTGGTTTGGTTTTTCAAATGGCAGTTACTGATGTGAAATTGACGAGGGGAAATACCTTGTGGCAAATCTATCACAGGAGAGCTTGAGGTGCTTTTCTAAGTAACCACAGGGTTGGTTAAAGTCCCCAAACGAGACTGGAATTTTGACCTCATATCCCTGCTTGGAAGCCATGAGAAATGTAAAATCCCACTCCTAGAGCTTGCTGGCTACAAATGGAGAAATAAACTCACTCAGTGTCTAGAGGGGAATGGAGCCAGGAGAAATGAGCCGCTTTGGGCATTTGTAAAGAACAAATCTCCCTGGTCAGTCTTGATTTCTGCATTCAGCAGAATTTGTGGATGAGGGGGACCAAGTAGAGAGTTAGATTTAGAGCTAGTGTCTCTTGGCATCTCAAATGAAAAACAGACTCAGATTGGCTTCAACAGGAACTGCGTCCTATAGATTAACAGAATACAAGCCTGTACATAAAGGGTAACCATACATGGCACTGCATTGAGTTGGGAGAGGCCTCCATGTGACCTGACGCTAGGACTTGTTTTCGTGAATGATTTGGAGGAGGGAGTAAGGGCACAATATGCCTCTTCCTGTGTAGTTGTGTTGCATGAGGGTTGGGAAGGGTACGTGGGTGACCCCTGGTGCACCTGCAGTGTGGGTGTGGGCCTTTAGGAGAACGGGGGAGAGGGGACACCTGCACTTCTTGGTGCATTAGTTGACCCAGCAGGGCCATGTCTTGGCAGGGCTCCATTCCTGGATGCTAGCAGAGCAGAGCCACAGTGGGATTTTCCGTCTGCGCCTGGAGTCTGCCAATAAGGCAGTCCCTGCCTGCAGGAGCTTACAATGTAAGTTACGCGCAGATAGTCCAAAGAAAGCATTGTACGTGTATGGGAAATTACAGCTCGGGATCAAGCCACGTGATAAGTGAGCTGACAGGAGGTTCCGCTTCCGTGGTGTTGGTGAATTTTAAGACCGGAGTGGTAATCAGAGGTGTTGGCATAGAAGGAAATGAGAACCTAGATTAAGGATGGTGCTGGCGGTGTAGAAATACACATTGGTTGAAACAAAACATTTCTCTCCATGAGATGCCACCCATGACTTCCATAAACAGTTTCCTTGCTTTGGGGGCAAAACCTTTGTTCTGTTACACCCCCATAGCTCTTGCAACTTCCAAGGAGCCTTTGGTCTGTGTTGCAAAAGGAGAGGTGAAATTAAGATTTGTTTGGATAGAGTCTCATTACGGAAGAGTCAGCCTGTCTTAATTCCATCGGAGACGAACATGCTGACGCTTTTGAGTGGAGGCAAATTGGTACTCTAGCCTTCCATTGCTTATCTGATCTGAGAGTAAATTGAGTTTGGATCCTCTTCACGTTAGCCCTTTGCTTTCTTTCAGCAGTGAATGGCATCCAGTAATTAAAAGCAAAACAGACCTTGTCAGGCTTTTGTTGTTGTTTAGTGTTATGCTCTTTGGTATACCTGGGCTGACATTTTGAGATAATGTGGTCTTGTCTTGGGATTGATGAATTCCAGTCCCTGGTGTGCTACATTCTTTTATAGCGAGAATTCTCTGAATTACTGCTTTAAGATTGTCTGAATGACAGGACAGGAGCCAAGTAGTTTCCTTATCTATACAGCTTGATTCTGCACATTCCTCTTAATGTTACGTATCGTTGGTACTTAAGGTTAGTGCCATATTGGATCAGACCATTGGCCCATCCGGTCTAACTTTCCTCACCTCCAGCAGTGGCCTGATACTGATGCCTCAAGCTTCACAGAGTGCTGTTACAGGTGGCTTGCCCCGTAAGGGCTGAGGGGCCTGGAGCTAGCCAGTCCTGATTGCTGCAGAGGCCCACCAGAAGATATTCCTCTAGAAGGAGCAGCGGGAACCTACGGGGAGAAGGGGGAAGCTCTAGTAGAGACTGCGGAAAGACTCCTGTAAGGAAGACCCTGAGACCAGGGGAACTTGTCCTAGCTAGGAGGACTGGGAGTAGTCACCTGCTAAGGCGGGAGGAGGAAGAGACAGAGGCAAGGTGTCTCAGAGTGACAGACAGACTTCTGAGGGGGCACTCGAGGCAGCTGGCCCTGTAAGAAAGCACCAGCTGACTGGCTGTAAGTTTTCACTTGCAGTGTACTTGATCATTTTTCCCCATTAATTTTTAAGTGACTAGTCCTGGAATACTGTGTTGGGTTCCAGTGTCCACACTTCAGAAAAGATTTCAGCAGAGAGCTACAAGAATAATTGAAGGTCTGGAAAGCCTGCCATAGAGTGAGAGACTAAGGAAGCTCACTCTGTTTTGTTTATCCAAGGGAAGTTTGAGGTGCTTTGATCATGGTCTACAAGTACCTACATGGAGAAGAGATTTCTGATAATAGACAGTGCTTTAATTCAGCTGAAAAAGACATAATGAGATCCAGTGGTTGGAAGGTGAAGCTGGACAAATTCAGACTGGAAACAAGGTGTACTTTTGTCAATGAGGATAATTAACAATTGGATTAACTTACCTACCGGTGTGGTGGATTCTCCATTACAATAAGTCAAGTCTCTATCTGAAGTTAAACACGATGCTTGATGCAGAAATTACTGGGTGAGATTTTATGGCCTGCTTTACCCAAAGTGCAGATGATCATAATGGCCTCATCTGGCCTTAGAATCGATGGAAGAAGCAGGGTTTTAGGAGGGAATTGACTGAGGAGATGGTAACGGTTTGGGAAACCGGCATTACCGAAGGGGGTTCCATGGATGGAGAACGCCGTGGGAGAAGGCACAGAGTTAGGAGCCTAGAAGGAAATAATTGGAGCATTGCTGTCAGACTGGAGGGCCTGTGTGAGAGAGGGAACCAAGATAGGAGGCCAAGGCAGGATTTTGTAATACACTGAATGTGAGAGCAAGGAGTTTGCACTTGATTGCCGGCCAAAGGGGAGCCTGTGGAAGGAGTCAGAGGAGATAGGGTCTCGCTGTTGGGGTGGGGGGTAATTGGAGACAGAACTTTGCAAGTTTGTGATGCTTTGGTTTATTCAGGTTTGTCAGGAGGGACTCACTGAAGGGACTCCCACGGGCTGACAAATCCGGAATGATTTTCTTGATGAAGAATTGACAGGGACCCAGCAGATGTAATCTGCAGCTTTGCTTTTCAGTATGTGTTTTCGACTCAGCCGTTGACTTCAGTGACAGCAGAAGCAGGCCCTCCATCCACGAAGTCATCCCGTGTGGGTGAGCAATAATTGTCTCGGACAGCAAGAGGCTGAGGGAGCTTGAGAGAGGTTACTTCCCCCAGGATGGCAGATGTGTAGTGGAGAGCCACAGGGATTCATAGTAAGTCTGATGGTGGTTCACTGAAAATGATGGTAGCCTGGAAGGAGGAACACGCCATGTTTCACAGTAGGAGTGTGTAAAGCTGCCTGGGGCGTGGCACGGACAATAACGATTGTCAGCATCCTTCCTTTCCGTTTCTACCCTGTCACTCCCTCTTCGAGTTCCTTTGCTGATTTTCTGTCTTCAGTGTCAGATCTGCGCTCCCTGCCCTCGCTGCCTTCGCTCTCCACCGCTGTCCGTCTGCTTGCATGTCTGCTCTCATTGCACTGCTCATGTTGTGCCATGCCATCCATCTTAATGCTTCTTTTGCCGCATTCCTCCGTTCCGGTGCCTTGTCTCCCTCTGCCCCTGCCCCATAACCTCCTCCCTCCTGTGGTACACCGGGCCCCCTCTCTCTCCTCCTCTTACTGTCTCACTTCTTTCACCACTGATTTCTCCATCCCCTTGTGAAGTCCTGCACCTACCCATTATTGAGCTATTAAAAAACGTGCAGTTTGCATAAAACTACAGCAGGCAAAAAATCACTTCTGTAACTATTACTAGTTCAGTGAAGTGTTTGGAGATACATCTGTAGGAAGCATGAATCGCTAACCTCATAGTTAGGCATTGATGCTAATCTCAGATTTTCCGGGGTGTATATTATCATTTGCTGGGAAAAGAAAAATCGGATCTGGTGAGTAGGTGTGAGAAGAGCTGAACTGAATGTGGGACTTAGTTTCATGTTCACAAGATGCACTGGTGGGCTTAATGGGCTGATCCAACTCGCATTTGGGTCAGGTTATGGATTTGGTGGGGTTTACATTATCAGCATTAAGTTATAAGCCCAAGTGGTGCGTTGTTGGTCTCCATTGTGAAATGGCTGCGTGGTTGACACCATTGGCAGGGTGTGGCAGAGTAGGACTGCGGTACATCTACAGTGTTCACGTAGGGGTTGTACCTGGACTAGTAGAGTTTCATAGGTCAAGATTGAGAAGCACTGAGGGAGAGGTGGGGCTGTCCTCTTATCCTGCACTGCACCTGTCAGATTGTTGCCCATTTAATCAGTCACACTAACATATGCATTTAAAAAAAAAGCAAAGTTTGGTTTTAGCTGCGGAGTCAATCATTTTCCCTTTGTATTTTGTGAGACTTGCAATGTGGGTGGATGAATTTTGCTTGTTTTTGGGTATGTCTACACTACCCGCCGGATCGGCGGGCAGTGATTGATCCACGGGGATTGATTTATCACGTCAAGTCTAGACCCGATAAATCGACCCCCGAGCCCTCTCCCGTCGACTTCTGTGCTCCAGCGCAGCGAGAGGCGCAAGCAGAGTCGACAAGGGAGCAGCAGCAGTCGACTCACTGCAGTCAAAACACCATGGTAAGTCGATCTAAGTACTGGAGCTGGGCTGGAGGCATGGATGGGAAAAGGGAACTTGTTTGGGACATCTTAACTGGCACAGAGAGAGAGAAGAGAGAGAAAAATACATAGGAGAAGATGAGTGAGAGCAAAGGAGGAACAGAAAAGACTAAAGGGGAACTAATAAAAATATCAGAAATACTTTTGAGAATAGGAGAGCCAGGGTCACGCACAGGCTCAGAACGAGTGGCTGAGATACAGCAGTGCTGTCGCTATGTTCCCAGATTGGCTATTAATATGTTCTAGTCTTTAGGCTCATTAATTGCAAGGTTCCGTTGCTGTTTTGCTTTGCCCACTGCACTGCATCCTTGTTGCTGAGATTGGCATTACTAATTTGGCCCTTCAGCCCATGCTACCTCATGTTGTGAATCTCTCAGATGGCACAGGCTCCTTGGGTCATGTCACTATGTGGGTGGGAGACAAATCAGGAGTTGTAGGAAGTAGCTTGAACAGCTTTGTGGGTACACTTGTTGTGGAGTCTGTAGTGAGATAATGCCCCAATGTGGTGCTAGGGGCGCTCTGCTGTGGGATGTGCCATCTTCCAGCTGCCATGTAAATGCTGGACATTCCCCACCCAGCCCAGTTGGAATTAAATTCCAGGGCACCTTCAACAGTGCTTGCTGGGTGCAGTGCGCCATGATTAGCCCTCCTGGCCCTCCGGGTTGAGGGGCTGCATTGCTGTCCCTTCTTTGCACACAGGCTGTTAGTGTGGTTTGATCGCTTTGATCTGGAGCTTGTGGGGATGTGGGAAGAGGAGGGGGATCTTCTTTGTTTTGATGAGAACTTGTTTCTGGTTCCGTAAACCCTGGCGCTGGGAACAACAGGTTGCAGGACAGTGCGGAGTGGTTAGTGGGATTTCCTCTCTGGTCTTGCCTTCCATTTCTTGCTTTCAGAATGATGCTGTCATCTGGTAATATGAGACCAAGATGCAGGGGGTGGAGGGTGGTCACCTGGTTTGCTGGGGCTCTGCCACCGGACAGTTGTTGCTGGTGTGAATTGTGTTGCATGCTGCATCTCCGCAGCTTCACTAGGGAGCATAACATTCAGAGTCCAGTTCAGAGGCACCTGTGGCGCTACTGCTATCTTCTTTTAGAGCCGCATAGTTCCTGCCAGGCCCGCAGCACCCATGGACACCAGCCAGCCTGAGATGTTTTATTTCTCCACCAGTGGTTGGTCTCCTCTTATTGGGGGTGGTTTCTGTGTTGGCTAGATTAAGTTGGGCATGAGCCCTCGGCTGAGGGGGAAACTATTGACTGAACATTTAGATCCAAGATGTGGAAAATGAGGTGCACAGCAGTGAAATGGATTGGTGCGGGTCCCACAGGGGGTTTATGGTAGAGGCAAGGACAGAACCCAGATCCCCAACTCTGTCCTGTGCTTTGACCACAAGATTATCCTTACCAACCAGTCTCTCAGTGGAATTAACTCCTCACATAGGGAGTTGTTGCTGTCTGGAATAAATAATCCATGACCATAATAAATACAATTCTAATTGCTAAGTTAATTTTAGAAAAACATTGGTGTGAATAGCCAGTCTCTGTTCTGTTGCCCACCACTGCAAAGGCACGTATTCTCAAATAGCAAGTCCCTGAGGCTGGCCCGTATTTACAAACACAGGACAAGCCTGGGCTTCTTCCTGTGCTGTATTTTTAGGAATCCCCCTCTATTACCTATTGCCTCGTAGGTGGACTCTGCTTTTTATGCTTCCCGGGGGAAATAGTGAGATGCATCTATTCTGCCTGCCACGGTGAGTCAGCAGAGTAACTCTGCATCCCTTCCCAGCCAAGGTCCTAAAGCTTGGCACACCTGGTCCCCATTATACTAATCTTTAGAAGTATATTCTGAAGAGTGAACTC
Organism: Chelonoidis abingdonii; assembly: GCF_003597395.2. Classification (NCBI taxonomy): domain Eukaryota; kingdom Metazoa; phylum Chordata; order Testudines; family Testudinidae; genus Chelonoidis; species Chelonoidis abingdonii. Next base: position 4,679,128 of record NC_133776.1, on the reverse strand, counting down.
TAGATGATCAGGTTAGGACAAGCTTCAATATGTGTCCAGGTGTATCACCATGCTGCTGAAACACTTTCTTAGAGCCATGTGCACCCATGTGCAGAATGTGAGGGCATGTGATGGAAGCTTTTACTTTGCAGCACCAAGGAAGTGCCTGTGTCAGCAGGGTGTGGGGTATAACAGCTGGGATCTATAGCGGAGTCCGTGAGGAGATGTTTGGCCTCCAGCGGAGGTGGTAGATGGCAGAAGCAGCTGCCCATTTTCCTTCAGAGTCCAGCTGCTGACCTTCAACAGGTGATTTGTGACTGCCACTCCTGGCTTAGGAAAACCTCTTCGTGAGAGAAATTCACATGGATTTCTGTGCGTGCGGCCGCAGAGCTGTGTCAGAGTGGTTAGAGCATTGCAGCCCTGCAGAGTTCAGTAATCATTTCTCTCTACGGGCTTGTACACCTGGCAGCATTCACCCCCTCGCTCAGTGGATAGTTCTCACCAATCAATACGTTCTTTTGCGGGAGCTAAAACTGCCCTCGTGCACCAGCCCCGTTGGAATGCAATTGGAGAGCAGTTCTCTTTGCAAATCCTACCAGAGACTTGGTTGTCTCGCGGTTCACAGCTTGAGGTGTTTTTTCACAGTGGTGATCAGATAATGTTGTCCCTGGCTCCGTCTTCTTCCTGTGCTGATTCTTCCCATGCTTTCTGCTTTAGTTGATCAAAGGAAACCTCTTCAAATCTAGTCTCCAGAGCCTGCTGGGGTTTTGTTGCCTGGTGGAATTCTCCTAACCTAAACAAGAGTATGGGGGGGCTGAAGTGACAGCAGGCAGTGGATGCAAAATGAATTAACCCCTTCAGTACTGAGAGAGTGGATGTCACAGGGGACTAGTAAAGGAATATGCGGCCTTTACCGCCTTGCTGTTGTTCACATTCATCTTAGATTGATAATGACTAAAAGTCATTGACGTCAGATGGCTGTTTGATGGCCTGTGTGGAAATGCATTGGTTGGTTTCAGTGCAGTCCCTAGTGGACAGATGTTTCTGGGTCAAATTTTTCAAAGCATCTAAATCTGGTTTTCAGAAGTGATTTAGATGCTTAGGAGCCTAAAGCCAATAATTACATAAATAACTAGTGATTTTGTTTGCCTCAGTTTTCATGTGTCCAAATCGAGGCCTCTGAAAGGGGCTTGATTTTCAGAGGGTGGGTGTCCAATGCTTTCTGAAAATCAGCATACTTGACAGTGTCTTGAGTTGGAGGTCCAAAAACAGAGGCATTCAAAATCAGTTGCTTTTGAAAACGTCGGCCTGAGAAGTTTCCTTGAAAGTCAATGGGATTGTGGCTGCTAAGTGCCTGAATGAAGAAATATGAGAGTAAAGTGACTGAAGGTGAAATTTTCAAAAGCCCCAGTCAGTCTGTATGGTCACTCTTCACCATGGTATCTGCGCACCTCACTGACACTGCGGAATGCATCCTCACAGCATCTTTGCAAAGTTAGGGCAGTTTTATCTCCATTTTACTGAGGCACGCAGAGATTTTCCAAGGCGTCACCCAGCTCTCCTTCACAGCAGGGAAATCATCAGCACTGTTTCATTACTGGTCCCTCTTTGTGGCAACCTTGCTCTGGAGGTTAAGATTTGAACTGGCTGTAAAACTGGAAGCAACCATCATGCTGAGAACCCCTGTTTCCAACTCAAAAGAGAGGTGGAGCCGATTCCTCCCCACTGTCCTGCCAGCATGCCTCAGCTTTGATCTGGGGAGGGGGCCTACCTCTAAGAGTAAGGGGGGGTGGGATTCAGTTCCATTCTAGCTCTCTTTGCTAAGAGGCAAAGCTGCTGCCTCTGACATACTGTTGTAGGGATAAATAGGCAAATTCATATGCCAAGCCATAAAGAGAAACCTTCACACACATGAAGGGTTTTGTGTATTTATATTTTACAAGTAAATAAAAAGAGGTTCCTAGGTTGTTGGTTTTTTTTTTAATTTTCCAATTTAAAAACCTAATGTGCATGATGGCTTTTTTTTTTCTTTTCATCCTTCCCCAGATCTGAACCATGTCCCACCCATCATGGCTGCCGCCAAAGAACACCAACGAACCCGTTGGTCACGTCACTGCAAGAATGGAGACCACACATGCTTTTGGGACCCCCAGCATCTCTGTGTCCACACAGCAGACACCAAAGAAGTTTGCACCCGTTGTTGCACCAAAGCCAAAGTACAATCCATACAAACAGCCGGGGATTGATGGTAAGCAACCTTTGGAAAGGAGCCTCATGGCACGGCAAGTTGTCCTTGCAATCGCTGCAAAATACAAGGGTGTTTACCTGGTGAAACTGACCCCTGTGCTTTTTCACTGCCCATTTCACTCATTCTCTATATCTGATTTAGGGGAATTAGCCCCCTTATGCTACATGCTCATGAGTTACTCTAGATTACTGACACCTTCTTTGAGGTTACTTGCTTACAGAGCAGTTCAAATGAAAATCTTGCGGTAGCTTTTGAGTGTGTTCCTTCCAGCTATCCTCACATTATTTAAAAAAAAAAAAATCATTGTGGGCCCCATCTTATTTTCTTAACAGTCGATGCTGACATCCACTTTCTAAGGCCATTCCTTTCAAGGTGTTCATGCATCTGGTGTGTAACCACTTGGGCTGATCCAAAGATGTTGTGCTGGCAGGGGGAGGGTTAGGGCTTGTGCGCTGGCTTAGTGAGAAGTACCAGGCAAAGTACTAAGTCTGGGGACATGGCAGGATGATAGGGCAAGTTGTTGGCAGAACTGCTGTCCAACCAATTGGATGAATTCAGGATTACGGCTCCCTCAGTACCCCAAATTCTTAAGAATTAATATTTAAATGAATAATTATTTATATGGATATTTATATGACCGTTGCAACAGCATCTGGACACATTATATAATTAAAACAAAACCTGACCTCACATGGCCTAACAGGATGTAACAACAACCACTGATACTTTGGTCCTCCTCCACCTATCACTTTATAAATGCCCTACATTTAACGCACTCTATCAGATACTTGGGCCACATGCTGAATCATGATGCTCTGAAGCTTAGTGTCCTGTAGACTGAACAAGCAGAGCGAGGAAGTGCCAAAGTGAGGGAAACTCAGCTGAGAGTGCCTCCGGGGCTCAGCTCCAGTCACTTGTCAGGAGAAGCTTCTCCAAAGTTCTGAATCAGTCAAGGAGGGTCAGTGGCAAGACTTCCAATGATCATAATAGAGAGACAAGGTCGGGGAGGTGATATCTTTTATTGGACCAACTTCTGTTCCTGAAAGAGCCAGACTTCTGAGATGCACAGGGCTCTTCTTCAGGTCGTCTTGGTTGTAATTGGTGAGAGATGGGACTCCTGGCTTGTTGGCATATGATGGGAGTTCTGTTTGCACATAATAACCATAATAGATTATAATTACAACAGGTTGAAAAATGTGAGGGGCTTTTCCTGTGAAATTTTTCAATTCTATGTGGGAAAACCACAGAAGGAAACAAAAATTTCATTTTGATTTGGTTTTTGAAAACTGGAAAATTTCAGTTTTTAAGTTTTGGGTTTGCATTTTCTGGACCCCCTTTCCCTTCTGTCTTCCTCAGAGTGCGGTCACGTGAATCATGTCTTGGAGGGTGAGGGAGATGGTTCATGAGTCAGTTTTCCCCTTTTTCCCCCCCTGTAAGTTTTCAAAATTTCTCCAGTTTTAGAATAGTTATGGAGCAGCTAAAGAAAAAGAAAGAAACAAAACAAACAAACAAACAAAAATAAAGCTCGGAAACTCTACCACTCTGGGACTTTTCAAAAACATCTCCAACTTTTCAAAAGTTAGGGAAGTTTTAGAAGTTGCAAAGTAGAAAAGGAAAACTAAAAAAAGAGAGTGTAAAAAGTGAAAAAGGATCCCTCAAACTGTAGACTTCACTAATTCTGTTGCATTCATTGACAAGACATGGATGAGAGACAGAGGGAAAAACATCAAGTGAGAAGAAGTTTTCCACTGGAGTTGCTGGGGAGGTGTGTGATTGGATGGGCGGGAGATATTATCTTCTCTCATGTCTTTTGTACCATGCAGCTCTTGGGTTTTGGGGAGGGAAGGATAGACAAGAATCAAAGAGCACAGTGAAGGGAAGCTTCCTGTGATTAACGCTCAGATCGGAGATACGTGGCATGACTCTTTCCCTGTGGAATACCACTTCTCATTGGACCAGGTCCTGCCCTGGGTGAAACTCGCAAGGCAGTCCCGTTGAAACCACTGAGATGAGTGTACACAGCACCTTGTGGGAGACACTCAGCATTTCTCAGCATCGGGACCACGTCTTGTCTTGGAGATCACATGGTCATTCGAGGAGCCTGGAAGGCTAATGGTGCTGGAGGAGAGCTATTCAGGGATGTGGTGGGATACACAGTTTGCTGAAGTCCTGCCAACAGCCAGCCTGTCCAAACCCATTAGCTCGACTGTATGTGAATTTAAGAATGCGAGACTTCTGGGATCCAGGAGAGAAGGCGGGACCATTAGAGACTATTTAGCCCATAATACTTTTTATTGCTCCATTGTCTCAGCAATGCTCCCTAACTGCTTCCTCAGTGACCTCGATTTGTTTTTGTTTCAACAATCTAGCCTGGGAGGCACTGCGGACGGCTGACGACCGCCTGTGCAAAGAAGCCCGCCCAGTTATCCTGTCTGAATTTGTTCTTCCATTCTCATATACGCCTTTTTCTACTTAGCTGTGAAGCTGGAAACTCGAGAGCTGCTGTTCCCATTTCGACTCTGGTATATTTCAGTCTCTGACTCCCTGCCCCCAAGTAACTTCACAGGGGTGTGTAATTTTCTTAAGGCTTGAGAAGAAGTACAGTTTAAAAAGTCATTCTGCTAATGGTGACTGGAAGCAAAGGGATATAGCGCCAGTGGAAGACTGCAGAACTGTGTCCTAAGGCTGTCGTGGTACAGAAGTAGCCGTACAAATCATGCCCTGGCACAGCAGCTGCTGCTAGATCAGTATCATTAAAACCAATTGCCCATTTAAAAGCAGCTCCAGGGGCATTATCAGCGAATTTCTCATGGAGGCCAGCACATGCTCTTTACTAGTTTCTCCAGATTGTCGCTTATAGCATTGGGGAAGCCACGTCCTCGGGGCTAACATCTCTTTTAAGATTTGTCACTTGTACAGCCTGTACCTTTTTCGGCTGATAGGCCTGTGTTTTTCCTGAGTGAATTGAAAGTGCTGATGAAAGTTGCCAGAGTAAAGCCCTGGGGCCCAAAGGCCTCTCTGCATGACATGGAAAGTGGCCGTGACATGACACCATGTTGCCTCCCAATCAAATCTTTGGCCACTCCACTTGCACTTGGATACTTTTTGTTGACATTTAGTGTTATATCCTTTTTTCGATTACACTGTGCTGCCTGATGTGAGCTCTGCCTTTCCCTCACAGCTAACTCTCCTGCCCCCAGTTATAAAAAGTCGGGGTGTCAGGGGAAGCTATTAAAATATATTAAGCAGAAATAGATATAATTTTAAAATTATCTATAAAAATGATTAAAAAGGGAAACAAAAGCTAAAGAAAAAAAACCATTTTAATGTTTTAGACTATGTAAGCGGAGCACTGTAACATTCTACCTTCCCTGGTGCAGTGTATGATACTGACTTGTTGTGTCTTGTTTTAAACTAGATTTGATCGCTCATTGGGACAGAGACAGCAGGACACTGATCCTACCTAGTGCCTCTGGATACCATTAGAAACGGAAGAATAGACAAAAACACAGTTCTGATTCCTGTGCTTGTTCAGTTTCTGCTGCATAGCAGAAGCCACACGCTGTTGTGTTTCTATAGGGCCTACAAACACCGGGCCAGATTTTCAAGTACTAAACTGCCACAATATGGGCCAGATTTTCCAAGGTGTCCAGCTCCGGCTTTCCCCATTGTGATGCTTACAGCCTGATTTCCAAAAGGGGCCAACAGCCAAAGTACTGAGCACTTTTGTTTTGGTGCCTAGCTGGGAGCTGAGTTCTTTGGAAAACCTGGCCCGCAGTAGCTATAGGGTATTTGTTCTGTTGTGTTTAGTTTCTCAGAGGAGGAGTGGTAGCTGTTAGAGATGTAGGTCAGGACTTTTCTTGGTCGATGTTACCTATTCTGAGGTCTGGAAAACATGAGCTGAAGTCACCACGTCACAGCATGTTCTATTTGGTAGTGCTTCCCCCATGCACTAATGTCTCCAAATGGCCTTTTTCTTTGTCCTGTTCATCACATCCGCACCCTGTTCAAAGTGGGATCTTAGCAGAAAGGCTCAATGATCTTCAGACTTTCTTGAATGGAACCAGCTTCTGATTGTTCCTTTTTTTTTCGCCACTTGAGCTTTTCTTGTTGCCCAGGTTAGTCTGCAGATCCGACTAGCTGCCATTGTTGCTGTCTTGCTGCTACTTTTATCCCTGTTTTTATGCTCTGGCTACATGGCACTTAATGAATCATCAAGAGGTTGCTGGGGTACAAGTCTACACGCAAGGGCATTGTGTGAGAGGAGCCGTAATGACCCAAAGCAGGAAGAAGATGAAGTGAGCGTGTGGGAGGCAGGAGCCGAGAGACAAGTCTGCTGCATCGTAGCGATGGGTCACATAGCAGAATTCTCTGAAATGAGGACGTTTACCAAGCAAATAAAATCCTGCTGGTGTTAACGTGAGTGGGAACCATAGCATGGGCAGTGTTCATGCAGTCAGACCTGCTTCCCCAGTGTGTGTATGAGACATGCCAAAAGCTTCAGCTGTCCCAGCTGGGGCTAACACCCGGTCAAGTGAACTGATGGCTGTTTCTTTCCCCAGCTTAGACCAGTGCCTGCTGTCTGCCCATTTGTGTTGTCCAGATCCCATGTTCCTGTGTCTTTATAGCTGCTGATTATGGTTCTTTACCTAAATTTCTTCCATGAAAACTGTGGGGGAGTGGGTTGAATTTTCTTATTCTTAACTGTATCCAGGATCACACCATAAATCATTTTCCCTGATACCTTATTGCACCGTGTTCTCATTTCACTTTATAAGATTCTGTAGCAGTGCCTGGCATTTTAATAAGCTCAGCCCTAGGACATAAACATTCTTGTTCCAAGTGGGCCTGATCCTGAGAGGTGTGCGTATTGAAGTCCATGAGAGCTCCATGGGTGGGCTCTTTTTCCTGTGCCACTCGTATTCTGTGAATTGTTCCACACCTCATTCCTCGGGTTCCAACTTTTTGCTCAGAACCAGAGGACTCCATCAGGCCTGATATATAATAATTTTCTCCTTGTCTTTATAGACAAAATTCTGTCCAGAATAACATGCTTTTAGGAGAAAAAAATGACTTAATCCCACTTTCATTGAATTCAGAGGCATAACCCCCATGGACTTCCATAGGAAAAGGTCTGTATTCTCTAAATGTACTCAGTAAGCTCCCTGTTTATCTATGCAGTACTATGTGTGTAACCTAACAGCGATCAGGGGAAGGGGCCTCACTGTGTTTGTGTTGAAAGATGAGCACTGGCAATAGATCTCAAGGATAGAAATGATTGAAGAATATTTTCCTCCTCCTGTGTCGCAGCCACGGTCTCATTCCTTTCACTGTTCTGTAATCAGCGCTGTGGTCTCTGCTCCAGTTTCAGTACAGATCAGAGACTTGGGTGACTTTAAATTACTTCACAAATACTGCCGTGTACCCTTTCCTTCCCTCTTCGTTTTGTAGGTAGAGAATTGAGGCACAGAGAGATTAAGTGACTTGCCTCAAGAAATCCATGGCTGAGCTGGATTTAAAAATAAAATGAAAGCTCAAATTCTCATGACTCCAGAGGCTGGGAAAAAAGACAAAATATCACAGGACTTGTGATAAAATCCCAATACTTGGCAACACTCTACAAATGCAAATCTAGCAGAACTCATGGGGTTCTGGCAGTTTGCCTATGTAGCCTCTCTGTGTTGCAGTTTCATCCTCTCTGTTACGGATGGCAGATGTGCAAAAGCGTAACAGGTCAGACAGTTGTGGTGCCATCACAATGTAGGGTTTATTCCCTGGCCCTCCAAGTTAGAGATGGGTACCCCTCCCCCAGTGTACGATCCAGTGCCATGTTTTCTCTGTCAGAGGCACTGTGGACTTGCTTCACAAAATTTGCTACCTTCACTCATGGCAGTGCATCACTGGAAATATTATAATCACTGCTGTCGATGTCTTTTCCTTACATTCTAGCACCCTAGGTGAATATAATACCAGCAAGAGCAGGAGCAGTTAACATGGGAATTCAACGAGAACCAAAGCAGACCTTTCTTTCTTTCTTCATCCCCTTCCATTTAACTTTTTTTCCCCAGGAGAGAGGGTACGTTTGTTACTTGTGAGAAGAGCCTCAATACCATGCTGGCTTCAAGCCAGAGATTGCGAGTGCTGTGTCTGTGAAAGCTTCATCCCTGCTGCCGCTGGTCCACCTGCTCTTGACCTGCAGCATGCTCCCTCTGTTCTGGTGCATGGAGGCTCTTGAGTAGAGACTGCTAATTTTGTTCTATGTCTGCTAGGGACTAGGAATGTGAACTGTCAGGCTCCCTTTTACTTGTACCCAAAGAAACGGATTGAATCTCGTGTGCAAGAGCTACTGTCAGCATCTCTGTCTAATTTTCAAAGCCCGTGTATTGGTTTACTGGAGTATATGATTCCACCTACCCCTCTGATATTGGCAGCTCATAGAAGCTAAACTGGGCAAACATCTGTTCTATACTTGGCTGGGATGCTGAAAAGGGAAAAATCCAGGGTGATGTTGGCGATCCAGTAGATTCTACTCAGCTCTGTGTTTGATTTGAACCATACTTCAGCATGGGGACAGGTTATAGATGTTATAAATCCAGAAGGGACCACTGTCGTCAGCTAGTGTGACGAGAAAGCTCTGCTGATGCTGGTGCTGTCTTTTGCATGAGACAGAAATACGAGTTCCTGTTCAGCTGTGCTATAGCTTTCAAGAGCAGGAGTGTTTCCCATCATATCCTGTCCATTCTGCCTCCCTAGAATTCCCCAGTAGTTTCAGACCAGGTATGGTATTCTTTCCTTCCTGTCTCAGTCTGTTGTGAAGTATTATAAGCTGTTGAAATAGCTGCTGTGTTTCACCCTAGAGGGGGCGACATCTCAGTGATGAAACTGATTAATCTGTTTTGGGCCAGCACTTGTCACTCCCATCATGCTCTCAGCATCTTCCAGGGTTGGGTCCATGATCTGTAAAATACTTGGGGCTCATATGTATGGAAAAATAGAAACATGAGATATTATTACTGCTCTTGCTGATGCCAATCACACCCTTCTAACGTATTTCATTCTCACTGCACTTAGGCAAACCCCCAAATTAGCCCTTGCCATTCAAAATGTGTAAGCCTTTCTGAAAGGAATTGTGTTATGGAAGAAATATTAACTCTTCATCCATGTCGTTCTCCTAACGGATGAAGAAACTGAACAAATGCAACATCTTCATGTATTAGTCATTGTCAAAGCTGCATCATCTAGGGACTATTGCAAAATAAAGCCCACAAAATTAACAATGGCTCAAACCTCCAGTTCCCTTTGCGGTGGCTCTGCCACCATCTGCATTCGAGTTTTACAAAAAGCTGGAGTAATCATCAAGAAGTGGTGGTTGAAGGGAGGGGCAGGAGGTTTCCTCACTGGGGGCTACTTCAGCACCGGTTCTGAGTGACCCCTCCAGAAGTCTCCATTGATTTCTCTGTAATAACATCCTCTTCCCTATCAACTGAGAACCAGATGAAACCATTTAGTGATTAGTGGTTGTTCTCACTTGCACAGCAGTGGTTTTAAGTGAGTCTTTAGTAATTGGAGCTATACTGGGTAAGCATGAGGCCAGATTCTGGTACCCTTCCTCATATGGAATAGCACCTTTGCCACGAGGTATGTAAAAACCTAGACAACAGGTAGGCTGCTGATGTGTTGAGACCCCTGTCTCTCTTGTTGAGTAGGTTCGTCTCATCATTTTCTATTGCTCCACCTGTTGTCTCTTGTCTTATCCTAGATTGTCAACGCTTTGGAGAGGGACTATCTTTTTATTCTGTGTTTGTACAGCCCCTAGCACAGTGGGGTCCTGGTCCTGGAATGTGGTTCCTGGAAATTATAAGATATCAGAGTAAGATATTACTCAGTGCGAGTGATGGGATCAGCATCTGACCATTAGATCTAGATAAATGAGTAGATCTAATGCATTTGCTTTGCTTTCAGGTTGAAATGTTGTTCTTTGAAATATCACCATGGGTAATGGTATTGGGTAAGATGAGACATCAAACTGGCGCATAAAAACTACTGCAGAACCAATATACTTATCACTAGTTCACAAAATGTCAAGTTAATCAACCTGATTTTATTAATGATCTTTACTACGTTCTGTTAGAATTACAAATAGAAATTTCCCAAGGCTTTGGGATACATGGCCACTTACTTGGGAGCTACTTGAATTAATATCTAGCCTTGTTTTTCACTTTGGTGAACAGCATTACACTTTTCTTTCTTTGGTTTAATAAAGCCAGCATTATATTCTTTGACAGACTTTTTCCAAGCTGCATTTTCTCTTTTCTTTCTCTTTTCCTATGTCTGTCTGCCTCTGTTTTCTTTCAAGACGCTATATTTAATTTTTCCACATCATTATTTTGGGCTTTGAATAGTGATTCATCTATACAGTGGCCTGTTCCGTGCACCACAATAGTTTGGGTAGAAAAAAGAAAGGAGGAGGTTGGTTTGGGGGGGATGGGATGATCTGACACGCTCTGGAATGGAAACAAGCCATCTTTTTATAACTCAAATTGCAAACATCTGGCATTTATTATATTAAATCTACTTTTAAAAAGATAAAGTTGCTCTCCACATTTATAAAGGCTTTTGTGCCTAATCGAGGCAACAGATCAACATTAAAGCTGAAATAGCTTTAATTCAAGCAGGCAGCACTTGTCCCCTTTGTTTTTAATCTAAAAGATTGAATACTTTGCGAGTAAGTTAAAGAATAGCAATTGTTATGTGACAATTGACAAGCAAGTAAAACTTCCTTTGTTTTTTCCCTTCTTCACTAAATGCACCTTTGTAAGCCCTGTAAATTAACTATTATAATAAAAGAGTATATATATAATATATCTAGTTACCCTTCCCTGCCTAAAGCTTTTTTACATTGCCAAAGAGTATGGTAAGTCAGGGCAACCAGTAAATGTCTATTGAGTTATGTTATAGTTGGTCTAATAAAGGTTAGAAGAATGCATGAGCAGCTTTTGAAACCTCAAAATCAGTATTTGTGGCCAAATAAAAGGCCTTTTTGCATTACAAATTGGACTAAATAGATAAGGCCTGCAGTGCTCTCTGAAAGGAAGTACGTTGAGAGGGACTGGATAGGTAGCTCAATGGTCTGTTAATGGGATACACATTGAGTGCGCTGTGTTGTTAGCCTGTAATGACTAGTAAGTGGCCTGTGTGGAATGAACTGTGGGCCTAGGACAGTTCCTAATAAACAGCTGTCCCGTCAAAAACTCCACTGCCATGCTCTTCTTTAATTGGCATCTGTGTTGGAAGGGCTCAGCAAGCGGCTAAGGTTTGAGTGGGCCATAGAGATTCACCCATACAGTCGGGGTGTCGGTTTGCATGGGTGAGTATTGGCGAGGCCACCGGGCCAAAAGCCAAAGAGAGAGAGGTCTGCTCAGTTCACTGCAGCAGGTCTAAGCTTGGGTCAGAGCCACAGGAGTATAGATCAACTTCTCAGCTCCAGAGGTGAAATCCTGACCCCCTATTGAAATTAGTGGGAGTCTTGCCTCTTCTTTCTCCTGGTCTCTGCTGGCACCGTGGGTGTAGTGGCTATAACTGAAGTCTGTTCTCAGATCTAGCCAAATGGTGAGTGCTGACTGAAGAGCATTACAATAGCCTCTGTGACTATTCGGAGGGTGCTGAATTTTTTTTTCGAGAGAAGGAAAGAGTTGGAGAGGTGACTAGAAGGGGTGTAACTAAGTGTAACAAGGTCAGATTAAGAAAGGAAGAAGCAGACTGATTATCCGGAAGGGTTCCCTAGCAGGGAGAACCATCACACAGCAGAGTAGGATTGATTAAAGGAGTTGCTCTATATCCTAGTAAAGAGGAGAGGACAGACATTGATAAAAGTACAGGTAGGAACTGAAGAGAAACAGTCAGCTGGAAGAGTCCCATTCAGTTACATCACATGAGGGCTAAATATTGACAGATTTGATAAGTGCTTATATACAAAGACAAGAAGTCTACATGCTAAGATGGGTGAACCTGTGTGCCTGGTATTAAATGAGGATATTGATATAAGAAGCATCATAGAAACTTGGTGGAATGATGAGAATCAATGGGGAAATGTAATACCAGGGCACAAAATATATAGGAATGAGAGTAGGCTGCACTGGTAGGGGAGCGGCACCATATTGAAAGAAAGCACAGAATCAAATATAGTCAAAATCTTAAATAAATCAATCTACCATACAATCTCTGTGGACAGAAATTCCATACTTGAGCAATAAGAGTATAGCAGTAGGAATATTCTACCGACCACCTAATCAGGATGGTGACAGTGATTGTGAAATGCTCAGAGAAATTAGGCTACAGCTTCAGAAAACGCAATAATGGGGATATCAACCATCCCCCTGTTGCTGGGAACATGTCAGGATGGGGTGCAGAGATATGAGCAGCTACTCCTGGAACCCACGAAGGGAGAATCCATTCCTGATTTAGTCTAAGTGGAGCTCTGGGTCTGGTTCAGGAGGTGAATATAGGTGAACTGCTTGCAAATAGTGACCATAATGTAATTAAGTTTAACATCCTTATAGGGGGGATAATACCGAAGAAACCCACCATAGTAGCATTTAACTTCAAAAAGGGGAACTACACAAAAATGAGAAGGATATTTAAACAGAATGTAAGAATGAAATGCCTCCAAACTGCATGGAAACTTCTTTAAAACACCAAAATAGAGGCACAAACTATGTGTGTGCCCCAAATAAAAACAATAAAAAAGTAAGAGGACCAAAAAACTGCTAACCTGGGTGGACCACAGGGAGGAACGGTGGTTAAAGACAAAAAGATATCTTTTGAAAACTGGAATTCAAATCCTACTGACCAAAATAGTAAGGAACATAAACTCTAGCAAGTCATGTATAAAGGTATAATCAGGCAGGTCAAAAAAAGAATTTGAAGAGCAGTTAGCAAAAGACCTAGAAACAAACGGCAATTTTTTAAAGTGAATTAGAAGCAGGAAATCTTTCAAACCATCAGAGGTGCTAAAGGGGCATGCAAGGAAGTCAAGGCCATTGCGGAGAAGCGACATTAATTCTTTACATTGATCAACACTGCAGAAGATGTGAAGGAAGTTCCCACACCTGAACCATTCCTTTTAGGTGACAAATCTGAGGAACTATCCTAGATTTAGATGTCGTTAGAGGAGGTTTTGGAACAAATCGATAAGTTAATTGAGTAATAAGTCACCAGGAGCAGATGGGATTCACTAAGAGTTCTGAAGGAACTCAAATATGAAATTGGAGAACTACTAACTGTGGTGTGTAACTAAGATCCCTTGAAACTGCGCAGTAGACTATCGAGGGCCACGCATGTGCACAGCCACAGGGGTCTGGATTGGAGAGGCACCTCTCCCCTTGCCCCAGCCCCGGAGCTGCCATGGCCGAGGAGAGGCACCTCTCCCCCAGCCCCTGTACTGCCACAGCAGTGAGAGGGTCCCCTCCCCCAGCCCTGGGTTGCTGCAGGGCTGGATGGAGTCCTCTCTCCCTGCTGTAACCCTGGGGCAGCCTGTACCCCAAGCCCCTCATCCCCGGCCCCATCCCAGAGCTCACACCCCCAGCCCTGAGCCCCATCCTGCACCCTGAACCTTGCATCTCAGACCCCTTACACCCCAACCCTCTGCCCCAGTCCTGAATCCCTTCCTGCACTCCAAACCCCTATCTCTGGCCCCACCCCAGAGCCCACACCGCCAGCCCAAGCCCTCACCCACCCCGTACCACAGCCCTCTGCCCCAGCCATGAGCCTACTTCCACACTCCGAACCCCTCAGCCCCAGCCCTGCCACACATCACCTCCATATTGGTGCACATAACAAAATTCATGCCACACATGGACATAAAAAATTAGAGGGAACATTAGTGTGTAACCTATTGCTTCAATCAACCTCTGTATCAGATGACTGGCAGACAGTTAATGTGATGCTGATTTGTTTTTTTAAAGGCTCCAGAGGCGATCCTAGCAAGTACAGGCCAGTAAGCCCAATTTCAGAGCCAGGCCAATTGGCTGAAACTATAATAAAGAACTGAATTATCAGGCACGTGGATGTATGTGATTTGTTGGAGAAGAGTCAACATGGTTTTTATAAAGGGAAATCATGCCTCACCAATCTACTAGGGGTCAACAAAGATGTGGACCAGAGGATTCAGTGGGTATAGCGTCCTTGGACTTTCAGAAGGACTTTGACAAGGTAACTTACCAAATATCAGAGGGGTAGCCATGTTAGTCTGGATCTGTAAAAAGCGACAGAGTCCTGTGGTACCTTATAGACTAACAGACATATTGGAGCATAAGCTTTCTTGGATGCATCTGATGAAGTGGGTATTCACCCACAAAAGCTTATGCTCCAGTTCGTCTGTTAATCTATAAGGTGCCACAGGACTCTTTACCTCACCAAAGGCTCTTATGCAAAGTAAGCTGCCATGGGGTAAGAGGAAAGGTCCTCTCATGGATTGGTAACTGTTAAAAGATAGGAAACAAAGGGTAGCAGTGGGGGGAGGGATAGCTCAGTGGTTTGAGCATTGGCCTGCTAAACCCAGGATTGTGAGCTCAATCCTTGAGGGGGCCATTTAGGGATCTAGGGTAAAAATCTGTCAGGCGATTGGTCCTGCTTTGAGCAGGGGGTTGGACTAGATACCTCCTGAGTTCCCTTCCAACCCTGATATTCTCTGAAAGGTCAGTTTTCACAGCATAGAGAAGTGCGTAGCCAGGTCTCCCAAGGGTCTTTACTGGGACCAGTGCAGTTCAACATATTCATAAATGATCTGGAAAGAGGGGTAAACAGCAAAGTTTGCAGATGATACACAATTACTCAGGACAGTTAAGTCCAAAGCTGACTACAAAGAGAACTCACAAAACTGGGTGACTGGGCAAGAAAATGGCAGATGAAATTCAGTGTTGATAAATGCAAAGTAATACACATTGGAAAACATAATCCCACCTACACATATAAAATGATAGAATCTGAATTAGCTGTTACCACTCAAGAAAGAGCTCTTAGTCATTCTGGATAGTTCTCTGAAAACATCCACTCAATGTGCAGCAGCAGTCAAAAAAGCAAACAGTGTTAGGAAACCATTAGGAAAAGGATAGATAATAAGAGAAATTATCATAATGCCACTATATAAATCCATAGTATAACCACACTTTGAATATTGCATGCAGGTCTGGCTGCCCTATCTCAAAAAAGAATTGGAAAAATTACAGAGAAAAGCAACTAAAATGATAAGGGATGTGGAACTGCTTCCATATGAGGAGGGATTAATAAGACTGAGACTGTTCATTTTGAAAAAGACCCCACTAAGGGGATATGATAGAGGTCTATAACATCATGAGTGATGTGGAGAAAGTGAATAAGGAAGTGTTATTTACCCCTTCACATAACTTAAGAACCAGGGATCACCCAATAGAATTAATAGGCAGCAGGTGTAAAACAAAAAGAAGGATATCTTCACACAACACACAGTCAAACTGTGGAACTCCTTGCCAGAGGATGTTGTGAAGACCAAAAGCATAACTGGGTTTAAAAAAGAACTAGATAAGTTCATGGAGGATCGGTCCATCAATGGCTGTTCTACAAAATGGTCAGGGACACACCCCTTGCTCTGGGTGTCTGTAAATGTCTGACTGCCAGATACTGGGACTGGAATACAGGGGATGGATCACTCAATAATTACCCTGTTCTGTCCTTTCGCTCTGAAGCACCTGGCACTGGCCACTGTAGGGAGACAGGATCCTGGGCTAGATGGACCATTGGTCTGACCCAGTCTGGCCATTCTTATGCTTTTATTTATTGTGGCTTTGGTGCTTAGCCTTTGCAGGATTGTCAGTCCCCTAGGTGTCAGTGACAAGCTTCACTGACTGCTCAAGGAAATACGCTGGCCCAAAGTAGTTGTATTTGCAAACTTTTTTTATCTGTGGGGGAGAGAGAAAAGAGGTAGTAATAGTTCCTAAACCAGTTGCCTTGGAGGAGAAGAAAAGGAGCATTTCTCAAAAAAGACCCGTTAACACTGCTCTGGTTGACAAGTAATGAAACGTGGGAGATAAAAGTCCTTTCTTTCCCATTCCCAGTGCTGTGATTTAAAATGTTTGACAACACACTTCAGAAGACGGAGAAGTAAAAGCCCCCAGTTGTCCCACAAGAATCTGCAAAGGCCACATCTGAGTGAAGGGGCCGCAGTGTGTTAATGCAGTCCATCATTTTGTAAGGAGCTCAGCGTTCGTGTAAGAGCCATGTCAGTTTGTTGTCTGCACGCTGTCTTTGCTGATCACGGTAGTCGGGTCATAAGAGAAAGAGAAGTAATAGTGCGTCTCTTAGCAACCAACCCCAGGAGAAAGAGAAAATTACTCAAACTGACTATCCAACCTGGGAAGTAGAAAGATGAAATGTTCTGAAAGTCTGCTGGCAAGTGCTCAGGGACATAATTCTTTTATCTGTTAGTTCCAGTGATATCAGGTACTTTTTTACCTTCTTCCTGGTAAACTTATTTTTTTTAATTAGCATCAGAAAAATGGCAAAAACCCCTCTGAAACCCAGAAAACAGATTTGAAAGAAAAATAAAAGTTAATAAAAGTTTCACATGATGTTTAATGGTGCCCAGTGGGGGAGGGGGAGCTGAACAGCTCAGGGGAATAGTAAAGGCTCTATAAATAGACATAAAGGAGATATATAAAGGCTTCTGGTTCTAGGTCACTGGTCTGAATCTGTCCCATGCCAGTACAAGTCAAGAGTTGTTGTTCTAGCTAATGCTGCTTGGTGGTATGTGTGAAATCAGGTTGGCTGGTCTCCAGTCCAGGCAACAGGTGTTCACGTCGTTAGTCACCCCTCTTATTCCGCACTGATTTGGCACTCTTGTTCACAGCTCAGCAAAGAGCATAAAGATTGAGTCATGGAGGTCACACTGCCCTCTCGTCCTTAGTCCCCTTCCAAGTCAGAAGGGAAGGTCCCTTGCCAGGGCCGTGTACTGTACCTGTTCTATGAACAATTCTGCTGGGCTGTCTGTCTGGCACATCAGCTCTGAATACATTGAAGCAGAAGAAAAGAAAGAAAAGCCTCTTTTGAAACATAGGCCCTAATTTTTGGTGCCTTCATTTTTCGGTGCCCAACCTTAGACACATAGGGTCTGATTTCCAGAGGTGCTGAGCAGCCTTTCTCCAATTGACTTTGGTACTTGAGAAAAGCAGTTCCTGGGCACTGGAGATTAGAGACTCGAAAATTTGGCACAAAATTTCTAAGGATGCCTGGAATGACCCTAGATAAAGGTAAAGCCTGAAATTAAGACTCCTGGGGTTGACATATGGGGGATCTAAGCTTCTGGGGGGAAAATGAGGCTTGGTTGTTAGCACAGACATGGAAAACACAAACTTTAGTGGACAGTTTTATTGGATGGGTACTTTGGCTTATATGATGGCTGGTCAATGGACAAGAATGAAGCTATTAATATGGGTGAATGCGTAGGGTGATGTGACCATCTCATTTAGCATTTTAGTACACGTCATAGCCATGTTATCCCCAGCCACCCGATGCAGTTGGCTTTAATGAAGCTGTTTTGGCTTTATACTGGTTGTAACTGAGATCAGAATCTGAATCCAATGTACATATAATATTTTTTAATTCAATCTGCAGGTAACTAGAGTAGGCGACAGGAGCCTGGAATGATGATTATAATAATAAAATGGGGGATTTATGTGTCGCTCACAGTAAGATAATAAGATCTTTTATGTGTGTGTGGCATGCTTAAAAGGAGGGTTCCCGAAATGCTTTACCGACACGTTGTGACTCTCTCTGCCTGCCACTGGAATACGGCCCCCTCTGCAATACAAAATGGTAAACAGTAGGGGCAATTTTTAGGATAAAATGCTTGGCTTGGATAAGTGAGAACATAAATCATCACCCTGAAGTCAATGAGATGACTCCAGATTTACAGTGCTGTAGCTGAAATCAGAACGTTGCTCTTGGAGGCTGTCGATCTGATTGTCTGTTCCTCTGGTGGAAAGCATGGAAACAGTCATGTAGAACAAGATTCCATACTGTGTGGATGGAGCAAACTGCTGAAGTGCCCCAGCCAGCTATTAATATCTGTGCGCTCACTAGGAGAGAGCTGCTAACGTTTTCTAAGACTCGACTTCTTATCTTGGAAATAATCAGTGAAAAAATACCACCTTGCAGCTGTCCAGAATTAATAGTTTAGGACTGGTGTCTGCTACTATCAGGGCTGAAGATACAATGTTAACCGGTATCCCTTCCCAACAAAAGCATCTTTCACTGGTTCATTGTCACCTTGTAGCAAAGAAGAAGAAGAAAGACACCTCTTAAAGTTTAGTAATTGAAGAGTTTCTTTGCTATTTTTGGGCGTGCCAGTAAGTGATGTTTCCTGGAAATTTTCACCCAAATCTATAAATACTGCCCCTGGGGCTTACAGCGGTGACTCAGTTTGGGAAGTCAAACCCCATTCACTTCCTCAGTGTTGCCAAGAAGGCGACATGTGTGGAATGCAGAACTTCTGCAAAATGGTTAATTCTGTGTTGGTTTTAAAAACTGCAATAAAATGAAGCTTCTTCTCGAAAAGCTCAGCTGCTGTTGCTCAAGTATACCTTCCTGTCATGTTGTTCTATGAATGTGCTGAGTATATACAGAGCTGAAGTGCAGTTCTGCTCTGAAAAAGTGACTGTAATGGGGCATCATGGTGTTCAATGGTTATTTTCTCTCAGTGACTCCGTGTCTAATGTCTCTGATTTTCTAACCAGCAGCCTTGAAAACTTAACTTGGTCTTGGAGATCTCTCCTCCTTGCACACAGTCACCTGTGATGATGGTTCTGCAGGCCACATTCTGCTCTTGGTTACACTGTTGCACCGGTCTCCTTTCAGCTGTCCCCTGTGCAACCCTGTTGCCTTAACACAGGTGTAAGCATTAAGGGATTTATCAAACACTTCCACTGATGGTGCCTGAGAAGGAAACAAGCTCATTTTCTTATCTGTGTTGGCTCTGCTGAGCTAAAAGAAGAAAAAATGGCACTAAAAACTTAGTTTGGGTGCAGATTCATTGCATAGAAAATAAGAAAACAAATGTGATATTGTGGGTTAGTATAGTGCAGCGCCAATGAAGTTCTACAGCGTGGCTTGCAGGGCCTCCCTCAACTTTAGCACAGATCAGAGACCCCCAGGTGCTACAGGGAACAGCATACAGTGCTACATTTTGAATAGGTCCCTGTCTTCTACTCACTTTGAGAAGAGGCTATTACCCCCTCCCACACACACACACCATCCCTGGTGCATTAGCATCATAATTAAATCCATAGATTCCATTATCGTTATTGTTTCAGTGGTGTTAACCATTCTCCGCTAGGCACTGGCTGCCACAGAGCTACTATGGAGAATGGTAACCGGGCAGTCGGGTGGACGTGACTCTTCACCTTTTTTTAGAGGATAGAGAATAAACCCGGCTGCATAAATAGACTCAAGAGGTGAGCAGCACCACTCTGGAAGAACAGGGGGTTCTAAGAAGTGGAGTCTCAGTTGGTGCCTAATTTCTCAAGGTTTCATTCCTCTATGGGGAACAAGAGCCTTTGAAGACATTTGGAGAAATGACTGGTGTCGCTGGATATGAAACCTCTTAAATTGCCCCCTGCAAATAAACTGTTCTTGTTGGCCAGACTGAAAATATTAAAATACAACTTAGTCATCAGCCTGATGCAAAGGTCCATGATGCATTGTCACAAGCTTGCTCTTTTCACCATGGCCACTGAGACTTCCCTAAAAATTGCAGTGGCAAACACATTTCAGATCTCATCATAGTGCACAGTTTGAATATTACTAATTCAGAATAAAGTATTCATCTGAGACTCCTGCTCTAAGTCGAGGTTTCGTAGTACTCTCAACTGTGATTCCTCAAATAGGTCGTCTATTAACCTATTGTTTTCTGGTGTGCTCATAAATGCACTCCCATTTAGCGCTGTCTCCTTTGTCTGTGTCCAAGGGTGCCCTTGAAAATTAGCCTTTTTGCCTCAATGGGAATTTCTTCTTCTTGAAATACTTTACAAGCCTGTTACATTCCATTTATTTGCTTAATCTGTGACCAACCTTGCTAGTCTCAGAGATCAGCACCTGATTGGTTTATTTGACTTTCTCAAGAGAGATGGAGTGGCAAATGCCTCATATAAGCTCACTATCTAGTACAGTAAGCGCCTCTGGAGTTGGGATGGAAGATTCCGTTTTAAAACCCTATTTTATGAGACGCAGACTCACATTTTATGGGAGAGGCCCGGTAGTTAAACTTTCAAATGCTCTGAATTCCATCTGTGAAAGTGGAGGCAGAGGTCAAGCCTTTTGAAAAATCAGGGCCTAAATGTCAACTTTCTTGTGTTTGAAAGTGCAGTTTCATGCTTACTGTGTGTTAATGAGTCTATATCAGCTGTGCCAAGTTCACAAGTTAAAAACAATAACAAAATATATCCAGCTGCCAGCCCCAAAATATCAGCCTGCACTGTGAGAGACAGGCTGGGCTCCTTCTTTCTCACACATCAGCACCAGATAAAGGTTCTGCAGGCTACATCTCACACTCAGTGGCACCTGTGCAAACCCATTGCCTTCAAATTAGCCCCCCAGCCCCCATGACACTTGTTCAAGGGATTTGCATAGGTGCAACTGACTGGAACCTGAAAATAATTCACAGGTGGAATTCACAGCATTTTAACTAGCTGGCTGCAAATAGTTCCATTGGTGTTATACAAAGCAGAATAGAATCCAGCTCACTGTCTTATCTAGGCTGGCGCCGCAGAGTAAAAATCAGTAAAAAGAAAATACTTTTGTTAACTCAAGCCAGCTGCTGTGGGTATGATTTGGAATACACAGGGCAGGGCACGCAGATCGGTTGAGTATGAAGGTGAAACTTTTATGTTGTTGCATTCCAGAGTACTTTTTTAAAGTTTAGTGTGGCTTCAAACAGTTTTTGTATTCTTGTCAGATTTGGAAGTTTTGGTCCCCCAAAGATCTAATTATTTCACATCCCATGCATAAGCCATAGCCTTGTCTTCACTAGGGGGAATACAAGTGTGTTCCTAACTTGAGTTGGCTAACGTGAAGTGAAATGCTAGTGAGGACAAGGCAGTTTGTAGTTCCCACATTAGTTAGCAGGTCATGGTAAACCCTGGGATGCCCTTTGACTGGACCAGCTAATTGATGTGAATACTACAAACTGCTTTGTATTCATTAAGATTTTATTTCATCCTAGCTAACTTGAGTTAGGAACACACCCTTTTCTTTTCCTGGTGAAGATGAGCTCTGAAGTCTCGTCTAGATAGGCTAGGAAGTATGGTGTTAGAATGTTAGCTAATACAAATCTGTAGGTGGAGAGACCCTGGGCTTTAACTAGCTGGCAAACATACACTGAGCTGTGTACACAAGAGGTTTAGAATGTTAATTAGAACATGTTTGGTAACACTTTCTAAAAACCCAGCTTTCAGCTGTTTCTCATCGGCTTGACATTGTTCTTCATTGGAGAGAAAGGTGGGTGAGGTAATATATTTTATTGAGGACAACTTCTGTTGGTGAGAGAGACATGCTTTTGAGCTTATTCAGAGCTTTTCTTCAGGTTGGGAAAGGTACTCGGTGTCACAGCTAAATACAAGGTCAAACAGATAGTTATGTGCAAAGTACTTATGCTAGGCTATCTGTTCGGTTTTGTATTTAGTGGTGATGCTCTGAGTACTTTTCCCAGACCCGAGGAAAACTCTATGTAAGCTCAAAAGCTCGTCTCTCTCACCAACGGAAGTTTGTCCAGTAAAAGATACTCCCTCACCCACCTTGTCTCTCTCATGTCCTGGGACTGACACAGATAAGCAATTGTTCTTCATTGGCAACTATATCCGATAAGCCGAGTGCCACTTCTCTGATTGCATTGACACGTTGTCTGTTACATAGAATGTGCCGTTTATCTCTCCATGAAACTGCAAGGAGACACCGTTGGTGGCATCAACCAATCATTGTCATGGTGGTACTTGCCATCCAAGCTGTAATTCATAACATTTTTAACAGTCCTTCTGCTGTAGGGGAGAGGAAGGAAAAAGAGAAAATTTAAAGAAGGGAACCATCTCATTTGTGAGTCTCCCACTCCCACCCCTGCTTTTGGAGGCAATCAAGCTGATGAAAACCATCATATTACCCAAGCTTGAGTGGTTCTGAGAACATTTAAAACAAGGATGACTAGAAATGACCTTTCTGTCATGGAGCGAAATTTGAGTGTATTCCCCCTTTGGCATTTCTAATGATAGACTTTCCATCTGGTCTTCTTTTAAAAGCTAAGATACTGCTTGTGTTTTTTCATGTTAAAATTTTACATACTGTAAAATTAAGTCTCCTGATTTTTGCACTTAAGGGAGAAGCAGTTGAAAGAACTATTTTTATTTTAGCAACACAATTCGCTGTCTGTAAGGGCTGATTCCCTTAGGCCCAAGTAACTAAAGTGGCCTCTAATTTTGGGTGCCCCAATTTTGGGGTGCTGAGCTATGGACGCCTACCACCTTTGTGGAGAATTTCCAAAGTTCTGACTGCCCCTGAAGTCAATGGCACCTGGGATGTTCCACTCTAGAGGGCATGATCAAGGCTTGTATTAATTATCATCTGATAGGGGCTTTTGATAATGCATGGCCAATCCTGTAAATATTTGAAATGATTTAATGCTGGGAACTGCACTGGACACTGATGTGAGGCAATGCAGAATCAAACCCCTGGAATCTACCAGGAGGCAGTGGAGGTCATAATAAATAAATGCTTTGCAAGTTAAGAAAATCAAGAAACCCCTCTTATGTACCATACATAGCACTTGGGACCTGGTTCAGCAAAGCATTTAAAGTCCATGCTTACATGCATCCCTACTGAGCAAAGCATTTAAGTATGTGCTTAACTTTAAATACGTTATGTCTCATTGACTTCCATGGGACTTAAGCGCATGCATAAATCAAAGTGTGTGTGTAAGTCCTTTGATATATTGCTGAGTATAGGTACAGCATTTCTTGGTGTCATGCTTTAGAAATCTCCAAAATGCGAGATTTGTATCCCTCGGTGCCTGGTAAAGCATTTATTGTCATCATTCTGCCTTTTCTTTTTCTCTGTTTGACTCGGTCCTACAAAAACCTATATGGACAGGGAGGACATAGCTTCTGTGATCATGACTTAGTGCCCCCTTTATTGCCAATTAAATGTCCATTCATCAAATATTATTCTTGCGGGAACACTAGAAAGAGAGGCTGTTAGTGAGCCAGTGTTTCTGTGAATAACGGTATGTGCAGAGGGGACCCACATTTATTTCTATTCGGACATCGACAGACACAGCACAACGATTGTTCTGCTGGGCTCATGGCACAAAGTTATTCTGCTGAGTGCAATGACATTTCTACTGCAGTTTAATGACCCAAATCATTAAAACAGTGCAGGAGGGAGAGAATATAATGTGGAACCTTGCAGAAGGGAATAACTGTCACACATCGGAGCTTTCCTCTTTGTAAAGCTGCTTTTCCGCTTTGGCACATCTTACGGCAAGGAAATCTGATTGTGGAAAAGCGAGTTTGATCTGGTTAGTAGTAGAGTTGAGTACCTGAAAGCCAAATATTTTTGTTCGTGGGGCAGTTTGAGTCCTCGCATCTACCATATCTTAAGGAAGGTTTGTTAGGATGCACCTCCCAAAATGGGAAGATCATTGGCTGGCTAGTCCTTTAAGGGGAGTCAGGCTCAGCCTGGCTTGTGGCCTAGCAGGTAACCCCCAGATGATCCTGATCTGGACTCAGTTATAGTTAGTGATCCCAGGGAGGCCTGCGTAGAGAGGGAAGAGAACTAAGTGAAGGGGGAGACCCAGGAGAAGGGAGCAAGGTGAGTTCCCCTTCTCTGCAAAGTGCCTGGGGAAAGCAAGCTGGAGAGAACCTACATGAGAGGTAAGGAGCAGAGGGGTCCGTGGGAGGAACTGCCATGCTCTGCAGCAAGGGGAATCAGTGGGGGAAACCTGCTGGGAAGAAGCCCTGGGAAGCAGCCCCCATGAGTAGGAACAAAAAATAGGGAACGGCCATGTAGTCTGTGAGAGGCAGAAAGAGCTGTTTGGATATAAGTGTGGGTTCTTTAGTTGGATTTTATCAGCCCAGAATGGAAATGGAAAGAGATGACCTGACTGCAGAAGATGTGGCCAGAGACAGGCCAACGCAGGGCCAAAGAAGTGGTCAGCAGGGGGCACTGGAGATGAAGACCCTTGCAGCGCCACCCTCTGATGCCAGGGTATGCTGCAGCAGTGAGTGGCATGGAATATAGTCATTTTAAAAAGGATTTCCAGTGGCTTGTTTTGCTAGTCACAGAATCACAGAGATTGGGATAGTCCATCCATCTCACTGACCATTCAGGATTCTTTCCAATGAGCCCTTTCTTCTAGACTAGTGTTAAGTACCCCCGCCTGATGGGCCTTCTGTCACCTTGGGAGATGTCTCCATAATCTAATACAACTCACTGTGGAGACATTTTCATCTGCATTTCCCCTTTCTTAATTAACCCAATTATTCCTGGGGTTTGTCTCCTTCTAGCCTCCTAAATAATTCCCCGCTTGGCATTTGCAGCCCCAGTTGTAGATTAGCAGTTCCCATGCTCTCCCTAATGGTTGCTGGCCCGTGCTGTATGTATTTAGCTCTTCTAACTTTCCCCCGTAAATCAGTCCCTCCTGCTCCCTTCCTATTCTTCTTCTTCTCTAAGCTCTTTCTAACTTGCTGATGCATTGCTGAAACCGAGGTGGTCAGAACAGATGGCGATATTTGAGATGCAGTTTCACCAAAACTGTACACAGAGAGGGAACTGTTCCACCAGGTATAAGGTGAGACTAGCAAACACCCAGCCAAATTCATCCCTAGTGTAATTCAGTTAATGGAATTGATTACGCCTGGGATGAATTTAGGCCAGATTCTTCATTCATCCTGGACTAGTCACGCTGTAAGAATAGTAGGGATGTGGCGGGGGTAGGTGGCAAGGAGTAAAGGCGGCTTTAAGCATTCCTACGTTCTGGGGCTAACCTCTGACATAAGCTAGTGGAGCCTTGGGGCTGTCTGACCTTCTGTTAGACTGCAGTGGCTCCTAAGGGCCTGTTCTGCAGTTGAGAATAGCTAGTACGCAGGAGCACTCCCATCACACCCATTTGCCTGCCCGCATGCCCTGCGCCAGGGTCTGTGAGGGAAGGCAGCATTGAGCCTTCTTCAGGCTCTGTGCATGGCACGTTATAGTCCATGTGCTTGGAGGTGTTCCACAGGGGTTTGCTCCTCCAGCTTGTAGCCCTTTTATGTTGCCTGAGTGGGGAGCAAGATCCAGCCCAATGTTTGCCTCATCTTAAGGTGGGCCAGTGAAGAAGTGCAAAAATATTTTAGTTGACTTCTCTCTGCCATGCACAAATGGCGGCGTGGGTAGGAACTGCAGCAGGCATATCCAAATAGAGCTGTTTTAGGCAAACATTTGCAAGTAAAAATAAAATAAAATTGGACCAGTGTAAGGAACTTTGCCAGGAATCCTTCCTAAGCTGCAGAGTAGATAATTGAAGGGAAACTTTTTATAAAGGCTAAATGGCGTATGGGCATGAAAAATTCAGCAGGGAATTTAAGCCATTTCTAAACCGCATGAAACATTAAACATTTCAGTCAAGAATAGCTTGGAAATGGTGTGCATCCTCCTAGACTTTAAACGGTTGTCTAATTTTTCTCTTGTTAAATGTTAAATATACAGCATTAAAGGTAAAAATATATATATTTTTTTCTTTCTGATCATTAATCCTAGACCACTGCTTTGAAAGATCGACCAGTCTCCTCACTGCACCGCTTTGCATCCATCTTTCTCAGATGATTTTAGCAGCCAGTGACTCAAGAATCACTGGAGTAGAGATTAATACTTTAATTATACCATGAGAACTGGGATTCCAAGTTCTGAGATTGTATAAAGCATTGGTTTCTAGTCTGAACAGATCTCGAAATACCCCTTAAAATCCATTTGATTTCAAGATGTTCATCTTGTCAAGCAAGATTTTAGTTACAAGGATGTGATTTGATATCATGTGACCTGCCAAGGGTAGAGACTAAATCTTTATATCACTTGAAAGCTGAGAATCCTGTTTTTCAAATTGTTTTGAGCATCCATTTCTAGGCCCGATAAATCACGAGATACTGGGTTTTAAAGCTGTGTCAAACCTAAATTGGCCTGTCAGTGTAAAAGTGCTTCTTTTGCACTTGGTCCAAGACTGAGTGAACACTGGCAAATTCAAGATTCGTGTCTCAAGTACATTCTTGATTCCCCACTGTAACGATGCAGGCAAGGTTACAGTAATACATGATGTTTCTTCTTTAATCTAAGTGGCAATGATGGTCCTCACCAGGGCATATCTGTTGTAGGGAAGTGGTAAACATGATTGTTTTAAACCAGCTAGGGAACAGCTTTGCCTCCTGAGGACCCTCGTGGCGCCCTAAAATGGTCACCTTGTGACTACCTGATGTAGCAACGTGCTATGCACATTGATGATGATGCATTGGTATTGGAGATGGGTGAAGCTTGGGGGATTGTTTTTGCAAAACTCTTTACCGTTGGGTTTGGTTTAGTGAAACCAAGACCTGGAGTTGTATGGGGATAAGTCCCATTCTCGCCAAGCCTCTACTATTTGGGGAGATTTGGATAGCTCTCGTTTTAGCACATGTCCAAAATACATGATACAGCCTCAGTATATAACAACATCATTAATCATCAAAGCAATATCATGAGGAAAGTTTCAACATCCTCTCTGCCCTCTGCCTCACCCTTTCTGGCTGCTGGTAGAATAAGAATTGGGTTTTTTCCTTCTCCCCTCAACCTCTTCTGGCTGATGAGAGGAAATGGTGGTCCCCTTCCAACTGCCCCTTCTTATAGCATCCTGAACAAAAGGAAATTTGGAAGGAGGGGAAATGGACCTCTCTTTTTCCCATCCTGTCAGGTATGTTTCTTTGGTGACCACTCACCACCTTGACAGTTATGGACTAATTTGCACATGCTGCCTCAGATAGCCATCAGAAGCTCTAGGAGAATGTGACTAGAGGTAATTTAAAATATGTTTTCAACAAAATAGGGCTTTTCATCCAAAACCAAAATTTACCTGAAAATGCTCATTTTGTTTGAATTTTCTCATCAGAAAAACAGAATCCAAAAATGGTATTTTGTTTTAAAAGTTGTTTTTGATGAAACCAGGCATTTTCACCAAAAACTGACATAACAAAATCATACATTTTCTGCAACAACAACAAAAAAAGGCATTTTTAGACCAGCTCCCAATGTGACATATTTAGTATAATGGTCACCATTAAAGTCATGGCAGCGCTACCTGGACAAATGCTAGATTCTAATTCTCTGACTCGTGACAGACTTACTGCCTGCCTAGTGCCATTGTCTTTAGTAGAACTACTTGGTCAAGTAAATGCTCCCAAAACTTCATAATGCAGACTCAAGTAATTAACATTGCCATGATATCCCTGTGCTTAGTATAGGGAATACAGGGTGAAATCCACTGCTGGGCAGAGGGCCAGCATGGGTACCACATAGGTACCATATAAGTCCCACTTATGCCCTCAAAATAAGCCTTATTCTGGGCCTCTTCCTGCGTGAACTTTGCTCTGTATTTCATTAACATCGCAGGTCTGATTCTCATGGACACTAAGTTGCTTTTACATCACTCTGTCTAACATGCTCACTTTAAGGCTCCTTACACGGCCAGGGTGATGTAAAGTGTCCTTGTATAAATGAGATTCAGTCTCTAATTCACTGAAACTCCCTGTGCCTCTCTGGCATCCAGCTAATATTCAGAGATTCCCCAGCATTCTGGACAGTGTCTTGTTTTTCTGTTTGTAGTTCTCCAAGCCCAGACTGGCAGAGGAGGAGGTGAACACCCCTTCTGGGTGATGTGTCCCATTGCAGTTGAGTTATGTAGCAAATACAGATGCTTTTTTGGAAAGTTCAGACTGAGGGTTATGAATGAAATTCGTCCCTGTGCAGAGAAGACCTTTGTAGGTTTTTGTCCCACTTCAGTACTACATAGACCTTGTGCAGCATCTCTGCACAATTGCGTGGACTGGACCTCATCTGAAGACACCTACATTTTGTATTTGACCTAATAACAAATATCTTTATTCAATCCGCATTTGCTTAGAATGTACATGCTGTTTCTAGTAAGCGTAATCTGCTTGGAATTTGTGTCTACGCATAAAACAACACCACACAAGCCATAAGTGCAGAGTAAATTATCTACTTTGAAAGATGAAAAAATACAAAAAGATTTCTATTTATCCAACATTTGGGTTTTTCATCTGAAAACGTCCTCTGGGATTAAGGAGGTAATTTGATTTATTATTAGACTATCACACAGACAAATAATCAAAAGCAAGTTCTTTTATATTCACAAGAAAATCTAGTTAATTTTTCCATTCCCTAGTAGCATCTACCAGCAAAATGAAGAATTGAATGCTAATTGCAATAGAAGGAAGGAAGCTGTCACTGTTTCTGCAGCTGAAAATAGTAAACTGTGTGTGTCTGATAAAGACACATGTTCTTCTATAATCTTTTAATGTGACTGTTTATAGATATTACATGGAATGCTTCTTGGGGAAAGGAACTAAACAAGCTAATTTGAAACTCAGTCTCCCACCTCTTTGATTGGTTGAGCTGTAAAACCTATTTGCCTGTTGTTGTGTTTCCAATTTGGTGGCTTTGTTCTAATGTATCAAACTACTAGCAGAAGATTATGCGAGGAAAGTATTTTGCAAAGGTTGACTCTTCACGCAAGGAACATTTTAAGCAACAATGATATATTTAGTTGATGAGGATTGATCTAAGCCCATCAAGACCCATTTGATTTACCATAACAAGGCAGATTGGAATTGAACTTGGTAATGGGAGGAAAAAATGCAAATAAGAGTTTGAACTTATAATGCCATCTTAAAAATGGTTAGCTGCCGCATCTAACTCTTCAGGAAGTCTCTTGACAATAAAAACAACTCTAGAAGCCTGCTGTTATCTTTGCATGATGTATGGAATGTTTTGTGCTTCATCGCTGAGCAGAAAGAGGCTGCCTGGCTTTGGGGTGCATGTTAACAGGGTGGAATTTCATTGGCACAAAAACCCCCTACCCTAGGGCCAGAAAGTTGACTCACTCCATCTTAATGGCCAAGAAACAGATTGTGACTTGGCTTTTTTTTTTTTAATGCCAGGTGATAAATGGATTTTATACGCTTAGCAGTCACTAAAGGTTTAATCCAGTGGCATAACTCGTTTTCCTAACTCTGTCACAACAGCCTTCTCTAATAAATGAATGCATGTCAACTCTTGTCAAGAGCACTTAGCAGTGAACAATGAATTTTAACACCACAAGCCAATAAGCAAATAGATTACCTATTTCGGTTTTGTCTGAGCAAAACAGTGCTCTGTGGTTGTGTTGCTTCCTGGACCTCTCATTCTATTCAGGAGAGAAGATTATGCCTGTGAATGCAATGTACATTTTCTTTTCAAAGTCAGTAATTTACTTTTGTGATGAGATTCTCCTGCCTACCACCCCGAATGGTTTATGCAGAAAATTTTCCGTCTTGGCGACCTGTTTGTGTTGGTCTTTAACATTTGACAATTACTGGTATCCTTGTTTGCATTGCAGGACCACTCAGAGGCTCCCTCATTGTGCTGGGCACTGTTCAGGCCCCGCGTAAGGGAGAGTCATTGTCTCGAAGAGTTTACCCATGTAAATAGACAGGACAGCCAGGTGGGAGGGAGGAAGGAAGGGTGTCCCCGTTTTACAGGTGGAGAACTAAAGCACAAAGAGGTTAAATACCTTGTCCAAGGTCACAAAGGAAGTCTCTGAGAGAACCAGCGAATAAGTCTAGAGCTTGAGTTAACCTCAAGACCATCGATCCTTCCTCCGTGTATTTTAAGATGGATTGATTTAACATTTTACAAGGTGAAAGCATATTTCTTGTATTATCTCTCCTTCAGCTATATTAAATTGCAGGTCAGGAAACTAATGTGATAAAGCTGACCTATAATAATAATGGTGACAGCACTTTTCTCTTTCTTACGGGAGTATAAATTTGCTGTAACTTCACCAAAGTCAGCTGAGTTGCCACAGTGTCAGACTGGTTGTGAGAGGAGAATTTACATAGGCGCTTCACCTGTGGATCACCAGACCCTTGGCCCAGGTGAATAAACGTAGTCATTTCTGTTGTAGAGAGTATAAATGACACACACATAGGTCATGGGTCTTGTTCAAAGTCATACAGAAAAGCAGTTTTGAATCAGAAATATTATCTACAGTCCATGCTCCGCTGAGTACAGATACCTTCTTGTACTGTATTGCAATGATCTGCTTTAAGTCAATGTCTGGGAGAAATTCTGTGGCCTCTGTGCATGGGGGTAGAGCTTAGATGGTTAGGGCAGCCTTAGGAATATGTGAATCTGTGGATCCCCCTGTTCATCCTCTTCCTTCATGGACCATGAGGAGCACAGGAACGCTGGCGTTGACTTCAGTGTGCTCATAACACTTGCAGTTCTGCCTTAAGACAATAACTATAATCAAATCTCATGCTTCAGGGCTTCAGCTGCTCACTTTCAGGGGGCAGGAAGGATCTTTTCCCCCAATGCACATTTAGCCAAAGATATTTTCTGGCTTTCTTTTTCCCCCTCCTTCCTCTGAAGCATTAGTGACTGGTGTACAAGAGGCTCAGACTAGATGATCTCAAGGTCCTTTTTAGCCTTAAATTCTATGAAACTATAATGGCATCTACTGTCAGTGTAAGTCAGAGATGCTGGTGATGTGACAGGTGGTCTGTCTCTTTTAAGGACTTGAGGCTAGCCAGCCCCAGACATTAACCAGGTGCAGCTGAAGAGGCCTGGTGTTCCCCATATAGCTAAGCACCCATTAAGGATTAGAGAGCTCAGAGGGGAGGAAGGAGAATGCCCTTAGAAGGGCCCAGAGAGGAGACTATGGGGCTGAAGGGCTGCTGGGGACAGAGGCCGGGATGCTGAGGGTCTCCTGGAGAAGCCTGACCAGACTTGGAGCCCTTGTTTTGTGGGCTTTAAGCTGTGGGAGCTCTGAACGAAGGCCCAGGGTGAGGGCCTTATGGACTGTTTGGGGGATTGAAACCTCATTAAAGGGGATATTAGTTTAGCTTTGTTTTGGCTTCTCTTGGCCCAGATCTGATAATGGGGACGTACTGATGCCCAATCGGGGAATTAAGGTTGGGCACACCCGCAGCACTGCCCTGGGCCGCAGTGGGGCATGTGGGGATGGCACAGCCGTTTGACAGGTAGTGATTTTACTTCACATTTGGTGTAGGACGTCTTCGAAGTGCTCTACAAACACGAGCTAATTCACGATGGGATCTCATGAAACAGCCAGGGATTTCAAGAGAGAGTTTGTCCGTATGGGACTTCCAGCTCAGCGAGGCTTGGAGAGTCAGCTGAGTTTCTTCATGCTTTGGGGAACCGAGCCTTTGGTGCTTAACTGTATGTTAACTGCTGCCTTTCCAGGAGTGTGGAGGAGAATCGTGGAGGTCTAACATAAGCCTGGGAGCCTGAGGTTTCCTGCATCAGCAATCACAGGTGGAAAAGAGATTTGATGGTGGTGATTTTAAGTAATATTTTAAGTGAGATGGCACCCCGTCGGGGAACCCGTCACAGGAGCATCCTGTCTTGTTAAGTGAGAGGCAAATCATGCCTCTTGCTTTGTTCTGATTAAAGGTAAAATCTAGGAAAGGTGGACTGGAGGCGGAACAGCTGTGCCTGAGAAAGGTTTTGCAACTGGAGGCTGGATTCTGACCTCAGTTACACCAGAGTAAATCTGGAGTGATTTCAGAGGAGCTACTCCAGGATTACACTAATGTACCAGATCAGAATCCCACCTAAGGGTTCAGAGGGATGCTAACTATAGGTGTGTGGGCTAACTATGGGGGTGGGGGGTAGAAGGAGAATTGTTTTTCTGGTAGCTGGGTCAGCAGTGGTGGTAATGAAGTTTCAAAAATGGAGGGCTAAACTGATATGGAACATGGTGCCTCTATACATTGGTTTTCCATCCGGTAAACAAAAATACCAGGTGATCGTTGACGTGCGTTTTTTATTTGAATAGAATATTTTAACCTGCACTCGCGATTCATAGTCTTGAACTGTAGGGGACTAATGTTCCCGTTCTCCAGCTGGGGGAAACTAATTCACCATCTTGTGTTGTAAACACTCACTCATTTTAACTGATTACACCTCCAATGTTCTTCAAACCACTAAAATTACTAATTGCTATTCCATACACATCAGAGAGTGAATCCTGAATAATTAACCCCAAATAAAATTAGATGAATTGGCCCTTTTAATTAGAGTCCCTGCTGCTGTTTGTTCTGAGCTTCCTTTTCTTACTGTTAAGAGACTTTTAGATTAATTAAAGCTACTTAAGTCTTAAACAGCCAGTGACCTTTTACTACAATGTAAATCCATAAAAACAATATTTCAGCTAACAGGGGATGCAGTAAATTTTTAGTGCAACTATCTGACAGAGTCAATGTTCCTTTTTTAAATGCTGAGAGTGAAATTAGCCAGTTGTTTTTAGCTGCTTATTAATACAGTAGCTGATTAGCAAATGTTGTTAACATGGGAAGATTAACAGCTGGGAAAGAGCATGACAGTCTAAAGAGTGACTCTGGTAGGCATGCTGGTTAAACGTAGTAATCACAGGCTGAATTAGCATGTTTAGGTAGATCATGCAAATAATACGCAGTCATGTGACTGTTCTGAATGTATAAATGCGGGCTCAAATGACTGTTCGTCAATTTCTTTCTGCAGTGCTCCAGGAGAAAAAATGCTATTTTGATTTCTTAAACACTTCCCTGGTCAAATAACATACATTAAAAAACAGCAGCAGCAACAAAAATTCTGTAGATAAATGTTTTGTCATAAGGCGTGACCTCCCTGCAGCGCACCCTACTGTGTGAATGTGGCACTATTTGTGCTCCCCGTCTCAGGTTCCTTTCTGAGGTGGGAAAGTGTCATGCATCTCCATGCCCCCATCTGTGCTGGAAAAGTAGCTCTGACCAAATCCCAAACAAACTTAATCCCTTCCAGGTTAGCAAGAGTCCAAACTACAGAGTCCTAACAACAAAGATTCTTCTGCCCCGCAGGGATTCTCTTCAGCCCATCCTCTGAGCCCTGTTCCCAGGCCCTATCCAGGCTACATTTGAGAGCTTCTCTCTGAGCCATTGTAGAGCTCTCAGCCCCCAAGCAGGTTCCCTGGGAGTGCCCCACTTCTTGCAAATTCTGGCTCAGTGCCTTCCACCGGAGCCTTCCACTCCCTGTGGTTCCAACTGCAGGCTGGTCTCTGTCCTTCTGTAAGGCCCAAGGTC
Organism: Chelonoidis abingdonii; assembly: GCF_003597395.2. Classification (NCBI taxonomy): domain Eukaryota; kingdom Metazoa; phylum Chordata; order Testudines; family Testudinidae; genus Chelonoidis; species Chelonoidis abingdonii. The sequence goes on along the minus strand of NC_133776.1, from coordinate 4,645,489 downwards.
CATTAAGTTATCACCTAACCATCTTAGCCCTGGGAAGCAGTTAATTAATTGTGGCACAGGTGTGGCTGGCACATCTTCCCTTCAAAGGGCCAGTGATCCTATGACTTGTTTATACTGGAAACTTGATGGCTCATAGGATTGAAGATAGGATACAGAGTCACAGCGGAAGGTCACTGATTCAAGTCCAGAACAATGCATATATAAAAACACTGCAGTGTCACTACTGTAAGCTGTAGGGTTTGTCGTTAATAATACTGTAGTACATTGCAGTAGTACAGAGCTTTGGGACTGTTACTGTAGAATAATTGTGTGTGTGTGTGTGTGTGTGTGTGAGAGAGAGAGAGAGAGAGGTTAGTAGTGGTCAAGAGTAAGTACTCGGAAGGTTCTCTGGCTGATATGAAATGAATTAGAGGTGTCAGGGCTAGTGAGTAAGTGAGCACGTTCCTGTTATGTTCGTGGTATACACAGAGGGAAGTTAGATAATAACATACAATACTCTTGCTGAAAGGTTGCAAAGTAACACAGATTTATTTTTTAGAATTCAGAACAATAGTACACAAGAACCCTAAATCAGAGAGAGACAAAACAGACTGCTCCCTAAAACAAAGAGGCACAATTTTCCCCACCTTGCTTTAATCTGGCTGTTTCCAGACTGACTCTAATTGCTTGCTTCCCCACGGAGTCCCTTAGCCTGCAGATAGGACCAGGAACACACTCTCTCTCTCTCTCTGATAGCTTGCAATTTCCAGTACAGTTTTCAATATGCCACAATTATAAAAACCACCATAACAAACTGCCACTAACTGGCCCTTTGTTTGACCTTTTTGGCAGAGGACTTGGCACTGGAGCCAGCATTATCCCCTCATTCTCATCCTTAGATATCATCCGTTCAGAGCTGAAGCACACGGGGAGGGGGCGGGAGGAGCCAGTAGGGAGCAATCTTGTTCTGCCATTGCCCTTGCTCTTTCTGTTCTGAGAATAAACAGAAGAGTTTTTTTCTCTAGATATTTCTAACCAGCACTGAACCGACTTCAGAATTAGAAGTACTCGTGATAGTAGGAGAGTAATGAAAAACATCTAATCCTGTAGCTTTCCAATGACAGTCAGTGATCTGAGCACACAAGCATGAATCTTGTTTTGCTGGTTGATTTATTTCATTAAGTTATTGCTTGTTCCAGAAAAGATGTTTTGTTTTGATTTTTCAAACAATCTGTTCTGGCCAGGCAAGCGGACCTCTACATGTGTCTGGAAATTACCAACCTACGATTCCTTCCGAGGTCTAGAATCTTCCAGTAACAGTTTGTGTTAGTCAGTGGAGGCCGTTTGTTTTGATGCACTTCAGTTCCCGATTGGCAAACAGATTCCCCTTGAAAACACTGGAGCAGATTTTGTAGGCCCGATCCTGCAAATGCTCATAGCCAAACACAATGTTTACAGCCATCAGCACCCACTAGGATTCACTGTTTGCAGGGATGGGCTGTGAGTGAGAGAGGTGTCTGGTATGCTAACTGGGCACCCACTTGGAGGTCTTTGCGTACCCCGTGGCAAAAATCCAAATGTTCCCAGGAAGTTTAAGGCCCCCTTTCTCATTTAAGTGTGTATTCTTAGGATTTGTGTTTGGCAAGGACGCTAATGAAATGTCGAAACTTACTGGAAAAGAAAAAAAGCCTATTTTGCTGAAACATACAGAATTACTTCCATGGCAATTAGTAGGCTTGACAGCAGAGCTGACTCCAGTGCTTTTGCCGCCCCAAGTGGCGAAAAAAGGAGGAGGAAAAAAAAGCCACGATCAGCAATTCGGTGGCAGCTCTAATGCTTCCGCTTTGTAATTTGGCGGCAGGTCCTTCCCTCCAAGAGGGACTGAGGGACCCACCGCTGAAGAACTGGACGTGCCGCCCCTCTCAGTTGGCCGCCCAAGCACCTGCTTGCTGCGCTGGTGCCTGGAGCCGGCCCTGCTTGGCAGAATTTGATTTAAATGTTATCAAATTTCAACGGAGATCAATGTTTGCTTTTTAAGCAATTTTATCTTCAATTTTTATCTATTTTTTCAGTGCAATGAAATTATGCGGTGTGAAGAGATTAACATCACATGTCAAAATATACAAAGTAAATCTTCTTAAATCAAATTCTCTTAAAGTTCTCCAGCAGTGTTTTTCTTACTTTGCCTCTCTGTAAATGTCGATGAAGGTGGATGGAAACCCTTTTTTGTTGGTTTGCGTGTGTACACCGAAATCAATGTTTACCAACATTTACTGATGCAAACCTAATCCTTCCGAGCCTAGCAATAAGTGTAAGGCTTTGTGGCTGGCTGTCAGGGATCTGAAATGAAGCCAGGAGTTGTATATAAAAAAGCCTTTTGTCATCATGATGAAGGGTGATTCAGGTACTGAGGGTAGGCTTGTGGGTAAAGCACTGGATGGAGTTTTCCTGGCTCTGCCATAGATTTCCAGTGTAATACTGAGCCAGTCACTTAGCTCTTTTCTGCTCCAGTTATCCCCTCTGTGCAGACATAGCAACGTTTCAAGCACCAGGGCTCTTTGCCAGGGTAGTCCATTGAAATATCATAGGATCGGGCCTGCCTGGCAACTGCTGCTGAGAGCTCCTTCAGGAGTGTGGGGGACAAGAAAGAGAGGAGCTTGGTGGAAGTTGAAAGAGGGGGGTATAAACATACACGGTGCGTGTCTGCATATTACACAGAGGGAGATACGTAGGCATGATTTCAGTGCACTTTGCTTTGTCACGTCTGGAAATAAAATGGAGATGATGCTTTGGTGTAACAGAGTGCCATAAGGTGACTCGCACCGTTATCAGCAGGTGGAACCCAGCCACGAGAAGCTGATAGTGCAGTTCCTTAACTCCAAGGGAGAAACGGCAGGTGAGAGTGGCTGTCTGGGGAAAAGGTCTCGGGCTTGGAAGAAACAGGTTCTGCAGGCAGATCAGCCGAGTTTGGGAAGAGGCTTGGGCTGGAATTCATTATAAACTAAACTGCAGGCGGTGAGTTTGTAGAGAATCAGTGACTGAGCTAGAAGTGGGAGCTAAGAGGCATATGGCATAGTCTAAAGCCAAAGAAGAGCAATTCTATGAGTGGTGTGACAGAAGAGAGGCCGAGAAAGGGGTGCACTCCACTCCTATGTCTGAGTTACATGGGAGAGCAAGGAAAAGATTTCTGCAAAACTCTCGGGAATCGTAAGAGATTTCTCATAGAAAAGTGTTGACGGAAACTGTGTCGACACTGGGAGAAAGAGACGGCATTGCTATCAACCAGGAGTGCTGGGCTCATTACAGAAATCCCTCGGTGACTTTCTCTGGTCCTTGCATCAAGTAGAAAATCAGACTGTGAGTGGTCATAATGGACCTTTCTGGGCTTAAAATCTGTGGGGCAGATCCTCAGCCAGTATAAACTGTCATAGCTCCATTGTCAATTTATGCCAGCTAAGGATATGCTGCAATGAATCTATGTAGCAAGCTGCAAGTGCCACCAGACCAGAATGGACACTGGTGTTAAATGAACATGGGATCAAACCCCTGACACAGGCTGTGGTGTTGTCCCGGGGTGGATTGTGCCCCTTCTGACACAAGATCCAAGGCAGTCTGGGCCTATATTCTGCTTCTTTGCAAACTTCGGCCATGGCAGGGTGAGTCCTTGCCTGGTGCACACCAGGGTGTGCCATGTTGGTGGAGCAGAAGCTATGCATGGGGCAGCAGATGGGTTAAGCACTGAGAGATATCCTGTGGGCTGAACTAGAATAAGTATCAAGCCCTTGGTATGTCTAATCCTTATTTGTGGGGCCACAAGGTTACGTACAAAGAAGGTGTAAAAGTGTCCAGGAAGAGGGAAATTCTCCTTCTGAATATAGTCATAATTATTTATTTGTGTTACTGTATTGCCTAGGACTGCTTATCCTGGACCAGGGCCCTGTTGTGCTTGGAGCTGTACAAACATAGAACAAGATTTAGAGCTGTACTGTTCATAGTTATGTAATACAGGAAAGTGAAGACTCAGGAAGAGTCAAGGTCCACCATTGCCCAAACCCGCAGGAAGGTATTGGGGACAATCCTTTACTTGTCCAGCACCTAGGACAGGGAGGAACAGATCCTTGGTTCAGTTACGTAGGTGTTTCAGTGATACAGGTAATAGGTATATCCAGCTACTGCTAACAGAAGATCAATGCAACATGATTCCCTCCCCCCACCGATCCCTGACGCCATGAAATTATTCCTGAGATCAATACAAAGGGGACACATGATGCAGTTTTAAAACAACACACTTAACAGTGATACAAAGATATGATTTTACGTAATACATAAATAACCTGTGGAACACACTGCTTCATGATACTGAACAGTCTAAGATTTAGGATTAGACATTTCTATGCACAATAAAAACATTCCCAGCTCTGTTGTTTTAGAATAGCAATTTGTAACGGATACAACCCCTCGTGCTTCAAGGCGTAAGCTTCAAGTTTCTTCCTAACCCCACTGACTGCATGGGGTTAGGAAGAAACTACCGTCAGGGAAGCGCTCACCCATAATTGTGCGCTAGGAGTTTTTGCTCTTTTCTCCAAAGCAGCTGTCACTGGCCCCTCTCTGAGACAGGATACCAGACTGCATGAGACATCTGGTCAGCTCTGTAGGTTCTATTAGAGTCAGTAACAACGGAACCTGACCCAAAGCTTCCCAGGACTCCCCACCCACACCACCTTGCATTGCTTATGTAGCCTGAATCCTGCTCACTACACCTCCTATTGACGATTTGCCCACTGCCTCCCCCGCATTAGACACATTAGCGTGTGCATTGCTGATGTTCAAAAGTGAAGGCAAATTGAGGTGAAAGTGGGGGAGAGGCGTTCTGATTGTAGCCAGCTAATGTCACCCCCATTTCTCTGGCTAAGGAGCCCCTCCGAGTACTTTGTGAGAAGTGCTTTCAACCCGGCCTCCTGGCAACTTGGAGTTAGCACCCAGAGGTCTCACCTGGAAGATAAACAACTGAGCTGCTGGTCAAGGCGTCAGGACATGGGACGGTTGTTACCGAGGGAGCCTGTGTTTACTAAAACAGTGTCTGCAAGTGACTAAACTCAGCAGCAGCCCCTGGATCAACACTGGCATTATTTGTTTAAAATACTAATATTTTTGTTTTAACCCACACATACACATGCCCACAGGAGAGCCAGCAGTGAGCCTTTCTGTACAACGCTGCCAGCACAGAGCCTTATCCCAAAACAGCCAGAATTACAGTAAACTTTCTCCCAGGAAACTGAATTCGGTGCTGGAGTTAAACTAACCTCTATTTCCCCCCATCATATCTCCTTCAGTGCCCTGGCTTTCATGCTGCTTATACACCATTCTGCATCCTTCACATGTCCGTGTCATAAGGGCACAGGGAAAGAGCTCTCGCGGGGTAATCTGAACGCGTAGCCGTATTGTTCTCTGTTGGTGGCTTGTATGACAGCAGCTCCCAGAAGCCCTAATGAGGGGCCTACTGTGTTAGGTGCTGTACAGACACAGTCCTTGCATCTGAAAAAAATAAAGGGGGGATAAAAATCTATCCCCCAGGCCCCCAAATCTCCCTCTTTATGTAGATTTGCGGCAGTATGTCCACTGGGCATTGATTTAGGAACACCACAGTTTTCTTTAGAGGCTCGCTATCCAATATCAGCTTTCGCCCTGGATATATTTGAGGCTTTCCTAAGGGGTTAAGGCACTTCTGGGTTCACTGCAGTAGAGATGTAGAAGAGCTGGCATGTGGCTCCTCAAGCCTTGGATCCAAAGATTTCAGAACAATTTACAAACATTGATTAACCCTCATAAGCCCCCTGTGAAATAGGTGGATGATGTTAACTCCCTTTGGCAACCAGGGGAAACTGAGGCACGGATCAGTTAAATGACTTGTTCAAGGTCACACAATGAGTCAGTGGAACAGCTGGGAATAGAACCCAAGAATCCTGACTGCCCAGGGTCCTGCTCTAACCGCTGGCCTCATTCCCCGCTCCCTGTGTGGTTAACTTTGTTGGCTCGTTTGCACTATCTTAGGCCTAAATCCTGTGATTATCTGTTGTAGATTTCCCTCTGCCGCCGCCGCCACCGCCACTTCCTGGAGATGATCTCGGGAACCTCCCAGCGCCTCCTCGTGCCTTCCCCCCCCCACCCTCTACAGATGAGGCTGGTTTCAGTGTGCAGGTAAGGCAGTCTGAGTGTTTCCTGCTCAGGCAAGTCATAGTTGGGATGGACTGTGAGTTGTATGTTCATGGTGATCAAACAAGAGGTAGGGGAGTGCTGTGGTTTGAGAAAGAAGAGAGGTCAATAGTGGTGTCCTCCAGTGCCCTGTACTGGGACCAGGACAGAGGACTATAAGTTCATTTTTGCTGTGGAGAAAGTAAATAAAGAAGTGTTGTTTACTCCTTGTGATAACACATGAACTAGGCGTCACCAAATGAAATTAAGAGGCAGCAGGTTTAAAACAACAAAACGAAGTATTTCGTCACACAACACACAGTCAGTCTGTGGAACTCTTTGCCAGAGGATATTATGAAGGCCAAGACTATAACAGGGTTCAAAAAGGATCTAGGCAAATTCATGGAGGATAGGTCCCTTAAAAGCTATTAGCCAGGATGGGCAGGGATGGTGTCCCTAGCCTCTGTTTGCCAGAAGTTGGGAATGGGCGACACGGGATGGATCACTTGCTGATTCCCTGTTCTGTTCATTCCCTCTGGGGCACCCCTGGCATTGGCCACTGTTGGTAGACAGGATACTGGGCTAAATGGACCTTTGGTCTGACCCGGTATGACCGCTCTTATATTCTTATGAGAGCCTTTAAAACCAAGTCAGCTGTAGCTGCTTGCTTCCCGAGTGGGAGAATATTTGACCCACAACACGCTGGGTCATCAAAGGAACACAGGGCTTGATCCACTCTCGCCAAAGTCACTAGGCCCCTTCTCCTTGACTTGAATGAGAACTGGATCTGGTTCAGGGAGTCTGCAGTATGCAGTGAAATATGTTACACCTTTCCTTGTGGATTTCCTTTGCCACCTGGACAAGGTCCTGATGCATCCTGGGAGGGACTGTTACATAAAACCCCGAGCTGAGACTCGAGAGACGTGACTTAAAGCCCTAGCCCTGCCACAGACTTGCCACATGACCTTGGACACATCTCTTAATCTACCCTGTGGCCCAGTTCCCTGTCTGTAAAATGGGGATAGTAGCAAAGGGTTCTTAGGAGGATAAATATGTTAATTACTGTGAGACATTCAGATGCTAAAGTTCTGCCTTTCTAAGCACAGAGATAGAATATCGTCTTGCAGTGGGGTATACAGACCCTGTCTGCCATCTGGCTGGCAGCAGGTTAACGTTCTTGAGCGAGGACCATGGCTTCAGTACATTTAAATGCTAGGATTACCAGGGAAACTGGCGGCATGGGTGGTCCTAGCTTTAGGGAATTAGGTGATTCCCTGGCAAATGTTGTTCTTTCTCTTACCTCTCTGAGAAGAGGGAATGTTAGAGTGATGGTCAAGGTAAAGCAAGTGACAGATCTCCAGGCCTCTAGCCTGACCTGCCTCAAACTGCACAAGGTCATTGAAGAGAAACTCTGATTTTTAGGCTAAAGAATTCTTCTTTGCCAGGAATCTAACTAGGTTGTAGTACATCTATCTGTTGACAGGTCTAATGATGCTCCCCAGAAAGCCTGAGAAGATGGCATTGCTGAGTTCAATGTTACGATTTCTATCAGACTCATTCTTATCTTCAGACCCACACGCCTTGTTCTCATGATCTGGGCCAGACATCTGTAGTTTATGCCCTATGGAGTATCAATTAAAATAGTAATACCTAGCTCTTTTATGATGCTTTCCATCCCTTGGTCTCAAAGCAGCTTCACAAAGGAGGGCAGTATCACTATTCCCATTTTACAGATGGGGAAACTGAGGCAAAGTTGGTGCTCAACTTGGACAGTGAAACTGAAGCACTTAGTTTCACGCATTAATTTTCTTGCAGTAATAGCGCAGTGCTGCCATATTTGGATTCACAGCACTGTAGGGGAAGAGGAGGTTTAAGTCCTCTTTAGTGGGGGATAGCTCAGTGGTTTGAGCATTGGCCTGCTAAACCCAGGGTTGTGAGTTCAGTCTTTGAGGAGGCCACTTAGGGGTCTGGGGCAAAATCAGTACTTGGTCCTGCTAGTGAAAGCAGGGGGCTGGACTCAATGACCTTTCAGAGTGTCTTCCAGTTCTATTAGATAGGTATATCTCCATATATTAATATTTTACATATACATTTTAAATGTTTTTAAACAAGGTGGGGGAACGGGAAAAGGAGAGGAAAATGAAGTGTGCTCGAAAGATCCTCTTAACTGAAATTCACTGGGGAATGTTCCCAGAAAGGTGGTGAGGGCATGGCTGCTAGTATGTTTGGCAAGTAAGGAGAAAAACAAAGAGGCTATTGCCACATTGGCTTGTGCTCAATTAAAAATACAAAAACAAACAACAACCCGAAAAGTAAGAAAAAACCCAGACGGGAAGAAAAATGCAGTCGATGTTTGCCAACGACAAATCGACAGATGGGGGAGGGAGAGAGAGAGATTTTGTTTTCGGGTTTCTAAGAAGGAATTATAAACTGCACAGGGGAAAGTGAGAATCTGTCAACAATTCTCTCTAGCATTGCCTCAGATATATTGCTGTGATGCAGATAGACCACAGCTAATAGCAGTCACGTGATGTTTACTTTCATTGTTGGGCAGGATGATCTATCAGTTAGAGCATTGCCCAGGGACCTGGGGAACCTAAACGTTGTTCCCAGCTTTGCCACTCACACTCTGTGGATAAAATTCACACAAGGTCTGCGTCACTGATGTCTTGTATATAAACCCCGTTATGGCAAGTTCACTGCTGCACAGGGCTCTGTGCTGGCATCTTGTTCTTCTCCTTGGCCTTCCTCTGCTTGGTGGTTGTACCACTCAAGAAGACAGCTGAGAGCCCCTAAGCCTCCAGTTTGAAATGCCTAAAGCTCTTTGAATGACATGTTCAAATCTTGAAAGAATCAACTCAGTCCTCTGTTCTGAGATATGATTCGGTTTAGTGTCCAAGTGTGCGTGGGTGGGTTTAGATGAGCCCTGTCTCTTCTGCTTGGGCAGTAGAGATCCCATGACGCTTCTTAGAAGAAGAAGAAGGGTTAGCCCCGGTGTCCTTGGCCAGCATTTCAAAGACTCAGCTGAAAAATTTGGCAAGTGAGACTGGCATGTCCCTATTCTGCCTTAGTTACCCTGAAAAGGGCACGCAGATTTATTGAAGAGCCTCCACGCACCTTTGTAAAGAAAGTAAGAGGTTGAATTGTGTTCGGTTTTGCATGGGAGAATTTTGATAGACCTTCCATTAGCTCCTTCATGCCCCAGACCGGTTAGAATGAAGTGGGGCACTCAGAAATAAGGACGTGCCACTGGAAATGCTAGGTGCATTGTTTGTCAGGGACACACACAGGTTTCCAGATGCAGCAAGGGTTTTTGGAGAACTTAGTTTGAGTAGAACAAGAGCTGCTCCAAAAGACAAGTTACCTGAACTGCAGACTTGCAAAGGGTTTCCCACCCTTGCTCCTTTGTCCTGACTGGATTATAAGCTCTTTGAGGCAGGGACTGTCTCTTACTACATGTGTGTACAGCTCCTAGCACAGTACTGATCTGATCTTCACTGAGGCCTCTAAGCAGAACTGTGATACAAGTAATAACAGTATCTGTGTCTTACATAGTACTTTTCACTAGCAGCTCTCAAAGCACTTTATAAAGGAGGAGAGTGTCATTATCCCTATTTTACAGATGAGGAAACTGAGGCCTAAAGAGTGATGAAGTGATTTATTCCAGGTCATCAGGGGGTCAGTGGCAGAGCCATGTCACCTGAGTCCCAGTCCAGTGCTCTATCACTTAAGCACACTGTCTCCCTATAATTAATATGAATAAGTTATGAGTAGTAATAAAATCTAGAGCTCGTGAGGATATGTTTACACTGCAGTTAAAAACCCATGACTGGCCCATGCCAGCTGACTTGAGTTAAAGGGCTGTTGAATTGCAGTGTAGACATTCGCACTTGGGCTGGAGTCTAGGACCCTGCAAGGTGGGAGGGTCCAGGAGCTTGGGCTGCAGCTAAGCCCAAATGTCTACCCCGCGATTAAAAAGCCCCTTACCCCAAGCACTGCAAGCCCAAGTCAGCTGGCCCAGGCTAGCCAGTCCAATTGCAATGTAGACGTACCATGCGTCTCCTTGCTGGCTGGGCGAAGAAGGTGGGAAGAGAGAGTTTTGGGGTTCAGAGAAGTGACTAAAAATGAAGGTTAGAATGGAAACACTTCTACAGCCTTAACTACAGCAGTTGCCAGTGCTCCCACGGTGCCGATATACCCGCATGGTAGACACTGGGATGTTCAGTGCAAGAAGAGGCTTTACCCCTGCCATTGTATAATTCCTCTATGAAATACCTGTTGTTGGCAGAGGATGGAGAGGCTGCATGACTCGGGGACGGGAAGGGGCATTCTGCTTTTCTGGTGGCTTGCTCTGGAATTTTGTAAATCGGAAAACAAAGCATCCTTCCTCCAGGAAACTGCTTAGAAGAGGCCCGCTCCTTGTACTCCCTCTCCCAGTGAGTGAGAGAGACAGACACAAACACAGGCTCGCTCCAGCCAGTGTCAATGGATTAATTTGCAAGCAGCGGAGGTTGCTAGGCATTTCACTGGCTTGCTCCCAGTGAATGTTAGTGGCGTTGTCTCTTCACTGCTGTGACTCATCTGCTAAGCTCACAGCCAGCTGAAAAGGACAGCCTTTTTTTGTTTTTGTTAGCGTGTATAGAGACAAACCTTTGAAACAAGCGGCATTTTTGCCAGGAGAGGGTGCTGCTTCTACTGGCTCCACTCAGTTCTTTAGTGAGAATCACAACTGCTATATGCCTTTAAAAAATAATACATTGCATTCCGTTCAGCGCTCCTGAGCGGCAGAGCAGGCCTAAGAGGGGGAAAAGATACGTTCAGCCTTCCTCTACTGTTAGGTTTTGTTAACCGCTGGCCTGACCTGGGGGACGGGTTGAGCTCAGGTGTGCGACACCGAGGAATGACTGCAAGAATTTGGGGCATTAGCTAATGGCCAGGCTTCACTGTACTGGAAATGAACGGTGGCTCTGGCTGATTCTCTGTAAGTAGCACTCCAGGCTGTGCATGTTTGAGGGCATCCTTCCGCAGATTTTGTAGGCTTTTAGAGCCTGACATGTAAAGCCAAAGCCTGTTTGTCCAAATCCCTGTGATAAGAAACTTTCTTGTATGTGAAATTAAACCATGTACCCGCTAACTTAAACCCTCTTATACCCAAACCTTATTTTATCAGAATGCTGTTCATGTCCCTAAAAAAGGGTTCTGCTGTGTTCTTTGTTAAAATCAAATCAAATAAATGTTATTGATGTGTCTAAATGCTCATGTATGCTTTGTATGAACAAATATGTATGCGTAAATAGACACAATGCATGAGTGTTTATAAAGCACGTATGAGAATATATGATATGTGGGTACCAGAAATATAAAGGTAGCTGGGGAATAGACATATTTTATCCCTGCTATTTTTATTCCCATCATGTGAGTAGTGTGATCAGTAAGTCCAGTGATAGAAGTGGGGGTGGGGGAGAGGGGCAGGTTGGGCTGAGTATTTCTTCCAATCAAACCTTGATGCAGTTCATCTTATAAGCAAGCACATGTGTTGTTTCACAATGCCAAACCGCAGTCTATTTTAAATCTTCTATAACCCTCTGTTCTCATTTATTTAAATTTTTAGCCCCTACTCTCTTCCGAGTAGACAACAGTGTTGATAATAAGCAGCTAATTTGACTGAAACCGGAAACATTTTAATAGTATAGCATAAGTTAGTTTTGCATCTAATCTCTCTGCTCGGATATTAATATCTTGCTATGTTGTCTGCATATTAAAGCATCCTGGACAAGGGGCGTAAGGGAAGCACAGCTGTAAATAGGCTTGGACAAATTCATTTTTTATTTTTGATTATTTTAACAGATAATATCTGCATTTGATTTTAAGCATTTTTACTTATTTTGTCGATTTACATTCTCAGTGGCATAAAGTTGTGGGAGTGTCAGACAATTATGTAAGAGTCTCTAATAGGTGCTCCAGCAAGTTCTGTAGATTTCAGTTATTAGCAATGGAAATATTTTTTCTCCCCGTTTGGCTGTTTATGGTGAAATCAATGTTTACACATATTTACCAATGTTAAAAAAAAAATCTATTCCTTCCAAGCCTAGATATAGCCAATGAACCATTTTCAAATTATTATTATTTATTTATTATTTGTGTTACTTCTATTCTAGTAGTGTCCAAAATGTGCGAGGTGCTGCACAGACTGAATTATTTGGCAAGGGAATTGTGCCTTCCTCTGTGTTGGACAACGCTGAGCATACTGAGAAAGACTGGGATATAGATGATAAAGAATAATAGGAAGACCCATAGGAAGACCAGACAGAAAGCTGACAAAGTTTGACTTCTAGTGTGACAGGTCTTCACGGGGTACAACCTGGATTGTGTCCCACCAACCTGGGCTCCCTCTCACACTGTGATGATGTTGCTAAGCCACAAATCTCTGGCAGGTGCTTCGCTTACACAGACAGGGACACACTCAACTGAGTTACATGAATACTTCTCCCAGCCACTTGTGAACCAACATCAGAGAGGCGACAGCCAGTTCCCCCCAGCTCTCCAGCCTTGCTCCCCAGGGCTGTACCGTCCTGCCCTTGTCAGAAGCCTGAGCAGTGTAAGTTCATTAAGTTCATCACTTCTGCAAAAGAAAGTGATTGTACACCAGCCTTTGTAACCTGAGCAGATTTCCCAAGCACTTCAGTCAAAACGCACTGTTTAGGTACAGTATAAAACAGATTTATTAAGTACAGAAAGATTGATTTTAAATGATTATAAGTAGTGAGCGTAGAGATCAAAGTTGGTTACCTGAGAAATAAAATCAATTCAAAGTGTAAGGTCTATAAACTTGACAGGATTTCACTCAAGCAGTATCACATCCTGTTAGTACAAGCTGGTCACAGATCTTCAGTACATAGGCTGGAACTCATCTCCAGCCCAGGACCACCTTCCCCTTGTCAGACTTTGTCCTCCAGATGTGTTTCCAGGCGTTGAGTTGTGGGGGGGAAGTGAGACCAAGTAATGACGTCACTTGCCCTCCTTTGTAGTTTCTTCCAGCTTGCTGGAAAGACCCTTTGCTATGACGTGAATCAAGCAGTCTCCATTGTCTCCCTGCTATCTCTGAGAAGTCTCCACAGTATACAGATCCTGGGATGATCCTTGGGAGTGTGGATTCCCTTCAGTGGGCCATCAGTGTGTCTGGCTGCTCCATTGTTGTATCTGAAGGGCTGGTTGTGGGTGTTCCCAACCTCCAGCATATTTCAGTAACACACACATAGCAAAACATCATAAATTTCCATACAGTGATAGCACGTACAATCCAACAGGATATTAATGTTCAACAGATCAAGACTTTTAAAATAATAGCTCGCAAGGCATACTTTGTACAGAGTATATCATAGTTACATGACAGTGTTGAATATGGGGGTTCCAGGGTGCTGTTTTGAGGTACAGAATGTAACACCTAGTGTAGATCCAACAGTGGCCAACAGAAGGCGTAAGGGAGTAGGAGAGTTATGATGTGCAGGCTTGGAATATTTAGGCAGAGGAAACGGAGGTTTGAAGAGTGGCCATTCTGCCATTGGTGCACCGGGGTGCTGCCCCACCCAGGAAAGGGACCAAATGAGATCAGAGTAAAATAACATTCTCCTGATCCCAATTTGAAGTGCCATTCACAGCAGTGAACTTAACAGACTGGCTCTTCCGCAAAGGGTCTCTGCAGGAGTAGCTGCACTTCTGTCCCGGGTTGTGAAGTCCACATTGCATTAGCCCAGTGGTTCTCAAACTAGGGTCGCTGCTTGTTCAGGGAAAGCCCCTGTCGGGCCAGGCCGGTTTGTTTACCTGCTGCATCCGCAGGTTCAGCCGATTGCAGCTCCCACTGGCCACGGTTCGCCGCTCCAGGCCAATGAGGGTGGCAGGACGCAACGACCAGCACATCCCTCGGCCCGTGCTGCTTCCTGCAGCCGCCATTGGCATGAGTGGCAAACTGCGGCCAGTGAGAACCAAGATTGGCCGAACCTGCGGACACGACAGATAAACAAACCGGCCTGGCCCTCCACGGGCTTTCCCTGAACAAGCAGCGGCCCTGGTTTGAGAGCCATTGCACTAGGGAACACCAAAGCAGCATCCAAGACTCAACTGAATGGTCCAACGGCCGCAATACAGAAGGGTATGTCTAAAAGATTGGCTGAAGCTGAATGCCCTCCTTAAGATGTTGACCTGCCTTCCTGTGTGAGGATGAAGTTTAAAAGGATGAAACTTTCAATAACACCAGGGGAGGTGGAGCATTACAGAGAGCCAGAATTTGGAGTGAGAGGGACTAGCATTTTTATTTGATGCTTTAAGCCTGGCTGTATTCTGTGATAATGAATCAGTTTTAGTCAGACAAGTACAGTGCACAGTGGAATAGTGAGGCACTGATTTTGGAGGCTAGTCTGTTGTCTGATTTCAGTTTTACATCAAGTAGCCCCGGGCAAAGTAGACTAACTTTTTTTTTTTTCAAATAAATTTCAGCCCTTTTGTGGGAGAACATTTTGCACGGGTGCAGTGGTAGCTAAGCTGCATTCCAAGAAACACCCAATGCCCAAAACTCCCAGAGCTAAAGCAACATTCCTTTCTCTCCCTCTTAGTTCCCATCATATGAAGAAAAATAAAGGTTTGTGCTCTGCTCTCCTCGACAGGCAGTTTTGTTGTCGGAAAACGTTGCCTTTGCAAAGAACATGCAGCACAGTGACAGAGCAATCCTGAGTGCTTGTGAAATTACCACTGGGAAAATGTCATATGAGAGTGAGGTTGGAAGGAATTCTTCCTAGGAGAGCGGGATATGCGGTACTTTAAAAGTCGTACTGCTATTACGTTCCATCTTAGCAGAGCCATTTCCCATAATAGTATATTTCTGTTTTTGTTTTGCTGATGAAAATGCAGCAAGCCGGTAAGCTCTGATGCACAGGGGAGCAGGTAGGAATGAGTCTGACTGGAAAAAGGTTATATAACAGTTTTAAAATATATATATATGTAGGAGGGGTAAAAGAGAGAGGCTTGTGCCATGCTGTAGCCGCTTAAACTACAAACTGCGCTCAAGAAAATGAGGTTTAGTGTAGGCAGGTTCTCTGTAAGCTTCCCCTCACACCAATGTGCCAGTGCCCCACAATCGTCACCTCCCCACATTCTGTTCCCGGGCTGGTTCTCTCCCTGCACCACCCCCCATTACAACTTTGCTAATGTCTCTTGGTCCTAACTTGTTTCAATGCTGGGCTGCCTATGCACGGCTCTGCCAATGCACCTTGCTCCTATCTTGCAATACATTTCTGCCTTTACCCTTAGAATTGTGGCCAGCTCATATGTGATTGGGTCCAAACCACCCTCCACTTTCCTGTTAAGGGGAGGTGTGAGGGCCCTCAATCCCATTCAGTGTCAGATAATGCTGCCAGAGTGGTAAGTGGCCTTCTAGAAACTTGCATGGAGCTAGCATTGCCCTTAGCAAAGGGAATCCTTGTTGGTTCCTATGGGAATGTCGGCTCTAAACAGAAGCATAAGTTAGGGACATTTCCTTGAGGTCTAGTGTAGATAAGTACCCATCCGAGGGGAATAATTGTGAAAGCAAGTTATGGACATGATTTCCCACTGAAAAATAACCAGGTGTATTGGTTTATCTGCAATTATTCAGCACCTAAATATATTCCCACAAGCTGTCTAGGGATGGACCCAGGTGTGAGGAGTTCTGTGCATCGTGAACATCTAAGCCATATTTGTTAGCAGCGTTATACAGAGAGTGTGTGGACTGTGCTGGTTATTTATTGATCAGTTTTGATGCTCTTCTCATGCAGGTTGTTTTCATTAACCTTAGGTCTGTTAAGGTTTGAACCAAAACACAACCAGACAGAATTTTCGGAGTGAAAATGGTGGGTCATCCAAATCACATCCTTCTCACTTTTTCAAAGCCTCAGCCCCATTGGGTGTAAATACTTCAGCTCTGATCCTCTGGGATGTATGAGGCACAGGAAGGTAGAGCTGGTAAAGGAAACCAGGAGAAAGGGATGGAGCACACATCTCTAAAGCAATTCCCGTTCTTAATGAGTCAGCAATTTTATGTACTCTAGAGTAGGCTCAGTTGGGACATTTCTTGGACCATTTTGGGGAATGATCTTTTTCCCTCCAAGAAAAATTCTGACAAAACCAAAGTTTTCATTTTTGTCAAACATTTTCTTTTGAAAAATTTTTCAAGTTTCAGTTGAAAAAGGCAAAATGTTCAACTTTATTTTCACATTTTTTGTTTCCTGGGAAAGCCATTATCGAACCAAAAAAAAAAATGGATTTTGGGAAAATTTTTAGGAGATGGCATATCACTCTTGTATGATGGGGGAAATATTAATGGCCCTGATTTACCGGTGGGGAAACTGAGGCACGGAGATGACATGATTTCACTGAGACCGCACAGGGAGTCAGTGGCAGAGATGGGTGTTAGATCTGAGTTTTGACTAAAGTTGCATGACGGTTGGTGGTTCTTTTGAGGGAGGCCCAGCACAGCCTATTTCTCCTTAAAGGCAGTTAAGCTTTGCTCCATCATGACTGTGTTGGCATGCCCGTAGCTGATGCAGCCTGCCTCTCCCCTCCAGCCATTCTCTGCCTGGTTCATGCAAAGGAGCTCTGCTTTCCTGTGAGGATCAAAATGGCAGGAGCGTCTGTGAAGAGGTACCTACTTATCTGGAACCAGCAAATGCCCTTTCTCCTCAGCCTGCTGCGTGGGAATGTCCTGTCCCCAGAGGGTGACCTATAACTCTCTCCCCTTTCCTGGGGAGACACCAGACAGGTGCACTAGCGATTGTGCTATGTGCTAAGAAAGTTGCGGTTGGAGAGTGGGTGTGGAGTGCTGAAATTTTAGCCACCAGGCCAGACCTAGCTGTCTTTGTGAGAAGCAAGAATGAGCAACCTGTCCAGATGCATCATCCCATTCAGAATTCCAGTTTACAGGGTGAGACCCAAAAGATCCACCTGTCTGTTCTCAGGGAGCCCTCGCCAAGGTTTCAGTGGTACCGTTGGCTTTGCATGGAGTTTCAGGTGCAAGAAGACTCAAAATCTCAAAGTGAAACTGAGCCTGAACCATTGACTTTTACATGATCTATATATGTGTTTGCCTGAAGCCTGAGTCCAGTTTGCCAGGTGCTTTGGGAGGCTCTTCGGTCCTTGCAAGCTTCTGTTCTGTAAGGAAATGGGTAAACCAAGAGAGATTGCAACCAACCCTTTCCATCCTTCCCTAGCAACTGGTGTGAAGCATGCAGCTACAGTGTTGGAATGCTGTAAGCATCGAAGAAATAAAGGGTTAAATATTCCTTTTATCTCCATGTGTTTTGCAGACTCAAAAACTAAATAAACCACTCAACCCAGCACTTTGTTTAAAAAAACAAAATTCCTTAGCTTGCAAAAGAAACATGGCTATTATAACTGAAAGAGCTTTAAAGATCTATTTTGCTTTCCCCAAGTGATGCTTTTCATTTAATTTTTGTGCTTTACTCAGCTTGGACAATGAAAACAGTCAAGTTTGCTTTCTTTTCTCCTTGTCAGTTTGACACTGTGGTTTTCAGAGGACCTATTCAGGAAAGTGCTTCAGTGGGGCTTAAGTCACAGTGAAGTCAATAGGGTTTAAGCACATGCATAATGTTGAGTACATGTTGAAGTGCTGCCAGGATGCCAGGCTGCTGAATGTAGGTTTCTAACATGTTTGAGTTCCGATAAGAGTTTTTACAACATATCTGTTCAGATTTGGTTTTGTAAAATGGTTCGTTTGAACAAAACCTCCATCTTTGATTAAAACTGCTTTACTGTGTCCCTTTGAATAAGCTCTTTATTAAACTGTCACAACAAACAGACGAGCATGGGACAGCAAAGAGGAAGCAAGAAATCACTGAAAGGCTAGAGAAAGTTAAATGATGCAGAGAAGGGAAGCATGGGAAGAAATCAGAATCTGGGCATCTCCAGCCTTTGACAATGATGTTACAGAAAAGAGGTGGATTTCAGAGCTAAAACCACAATTCACCTAAGTCCCTAAGGATCTGCGTAAGTCTCATTGAAGATTAAATATAGCTGGAAATAAGCACGTGCTTTTAACTGGCTGCTAATTGTCCAAGAGGGTGACCAATATGCTGTATGTCTCTATGTATTTTTTTCATACCATGTTTTTTTTTCTATACTAGCATCTTCCTTGGTCAGGTCTACACATAGTTTTTGTGTCTATTGAATTATGTTGGTTGGGGTTATAATTTTATACTGATACAGTGAAAGTGGAACGTCCCCTTGTGTGGACACAGTTTTACTGGTATAAAGGTGTTTGTACTGGTTATTCTCATAAATTTGGTTTCCACACCTGTACAGTTAAGGTAGTACAAAAACTGGTTTGTAGACAAGCCCTTACAAATGCCATCAAGCCTTTATTTCTGATTTTCATAGATTCACAGAGTTTACAGCCAGAAGGGCTCATTAGGTCAGTGGTTCTGAACCAGGGGGGCAGGGCCCCTTGGAGGGCTGTGAGCAGATTTCAGGGGGGCCACCAAGCAGGGCTGGCATTGGCCCAGGGCAAAAAGCCAAAGCCCCACTGCATCAGGCTGAAACCTGGGGCCCCGAGCCCCATCAGTCGGAGCTGAAACCGAAGCCTGAGCAACTTAGCTCTGTGTGGGCCCCTGTGGCGTGGGACCCCGGGCAATTGTGTTGCTTGCTACTTGCTAATGCCGGCCCTGGCTTTTATATGCAGAAAAGCAGTTGTTGTGGCACAGGTGAGCCTTGGAGGTTGTTATAGCATGTTGGGGGGGCCTCGGAAAGAAAAAGTTTGAGAACCCCTGCATTAGATCGTGTTGTTTGACCTCCTGTACATCACGAGCCATTAAATTTCACCCAGTAGCCTCTGTATTGAGCCCAATAACTTGTTTCACTAAAAAAAGAACAGGAGTACTTTTGGCACCTTAGAGACTAACACATTTATTTCAGCATGAGCCTTCGTGAGCTACAGCTCACTTCTTCGGATGCATAGAATGGAACACACAGACAGGAGATATTTATACATACAGAGAACATGAAAAGTGAAGATTATTGCATCACACAGAAGGTCTAATCAACTGAGATGAATATCAACAGCAGGAGAAAAGAAACGCAACAACAACTTTTTGATAGTTGAAAAGTGACCCAGAAGGTGTGAGAACTTACATAGGGAATAGATTCAATTAGTGTGAATGACCCAAAAACCTTCCCGATCTTTGTTTAAGCTGAGTTATATTGTATCTAATTTGATATTACTTTCAGTCAGCAGTCTCTCTTTGAAGTCTGTTTTTAATGATTTTTGTTTCCAATTGCCACCTTCACGTTGTCACTGAGTGGTAAGAGGTTGAAGTGTTCTCACTGGTTTTGAATGTTGTGATTCCTGATGTCAGATTTGTGTCCATTTATCTTTTGCGTAGAGGGACTTGTCCATTTGGCCCAATTTACATTGCAGGGGCATTGCTCGACGGCGATGCATATATCACTTGTTGAGTACTGTGCGAGGTAACACCCCTGATTGGCGTGCTGATGATTTTAGGTCCTATGATTGTGCACGTTGTATAGACATGTGGACAGAGCTGGCATCGGGCTTTAGTTGCAAGTCTTCTGGGTTATGTTACGTGTATGGTGTCGGTTGCTGAGTGAATATTTGCTCAGTGGGAGCTGTCTATAACGAGGACTGGCCTGTCTCCAAGATCTTGAGGTGTAGGTATTCTTTAAGGATAAGTGGTAGTCTTTATGTGCGCTGGAGAGGTTTAGTTGATGGGCTGATTAGGTAGCGGCTAGTGACATTCCTGTTCATTTCTTTGTTGGGCCTGTCTGTAGTGAGTGGCTTCTGGGTTATCTTCTGGCTCTTGTCAATTGTTTTTTTCAACTTCAACAGCGTGGGTGTTGTAGTTTAAGAATGCTTGATAGAGATCTTGTAGGTGTTTATCTCTGTCTGAGGGATTGGAGCACATACGGGTGTATCTCAGAAGCTTGCTGTGACAATGGATCGATGGTGTGTCCTGGATGAGAAGCTGAAGAGGCATTGTTTAGGTAGTTATAGCGGTCAGTGGGTTTCGGTATAGGGTGAGTGTTTATTGTGACCATCACTTAATTAGCACGTAGTGTCTAGGAAATGACCGCTTGTGTGGATTGGTTAGGCTGATAGTTGATGGTGGGATGGTAAACTTGTTAAATCATGGTGCATTCCTCGAGGGCCTGCTTTTTCATGAGTCCAGATGATGAAGATGTCATCAATGTCTTTTGAATGATTACCAAAATAGACTACACCCATCTGCTCAAAAAAACTCCCTGAGAAAGCACAGGAACAGATCTGTACGGACACTGATCTAGAACCCACCAGGTGTATATCTATTTGCTTCACAAGATCAATAACCTGGAATCCTGCGACGTGCCTCATCATCTCAAGCATTGCCCTTAACAGCAGGATTGTCTGGCTATGTGGAGTCTCTCAGGCCCTGTGCTTACCTACGCCACACTCCCAGCTATGCTGTCGAGACAGCCACTGACTCCTGAGTGAAACTATAATCCATCAATGATCTTCCCAGAAACACCATCCTGGCCACTATGGATGTGGAAGCCCTCTACACAACCATTCCCACAAAGATGGACTCAAGCCAATCAGGACAGTATCCCCCGATACTGTCACGGCTAACCTGGTACTGAACTTTGTGACTTTGTCATCACCACCAACTATTTCACATTGGCGGACAATATATACCTTTCAAGATCGCGGGCACTGGCTATAGGTACCCTGCATGGCCCGCGCAGTATCCAACATTTTTATGGCTGACTTAGAAGCAACGCTTCTTAAGGCTTCTTCGTTCCTATGCCCCCTAACTCTACTTGCCGCTACATGATGACATCCGATTGGTCACAATTAGAGGGCTCGTGATAAGAGGTGGGTGCAATACTGGATGGATAACCGTACTCAAGAGAGTGTTATATGCTCCCAATCCTGCTGGAAAGAGTATAACAAGTGTGGTCCGCAGGGGTCTTGTTTGGGACCGACTCTGTTCATATCTTCATCAACAACTTAGATGTTGGCATAGAAAAGTATGCTTATTAAGTTTTCAGGATGGTCTGACAAAACTGGGAGGGATTGCAGTGCTTTGGAGGACAGGGTCAAATTCAAATGATCTAGAAACATTGGAGATGGTCTGAAGTAAATTGGATGAAGTTCGATAAAGACAACTGGCAAAGTAGGCTCACCATTAGGAGGACAATCAGTTTCCACTATACGCACTGGGAAGACGTCTAGGAAGGAGTCATGGAGAAAGGGATTAGGGTCATTTTAGTTGGACGCACAAGCTAAATATGTAGTCAACAATGTGTTGATACTGTTGCAAAAAAAAAAGCAACGTGATTCTGGGCTGCATTAACAGGTGTGATGTGTAAACAAGACACGGAAGTCATTTCTTCCGCATCTTACTCTGCGGCTGGTTAGGCCTCAACTGGCGATATCTGTCCAGTCGGCGGCACCCATTTCAAGAAAGAAGTTGGAGAAATTGGAGAGGTCAGAGAGCAGAGCAACAGAAATGACTAAATGGTCTTGAGAACATGACCTATGATAGAGGTGAAAGAATTGGTTTTTAGTTTGGGAAAGAGGAGACTGAGAGGGGACATGATAGCAGTTTCAGGTATCTAAAAGGTGTCATCAGAGGAAGGAGAACAACTTGTTGCCGCTTAGCCTCTAATGATAGAACAAGGAAGCAATAGGCTTAAACTGGCAGCAAACACGGAGATTTGGCTGGAATTAGGAAAAAGTTCCTAATGTTAGGGTAGTTAACCACTGGAATGAAATTGCCTAGGGCGGTTATGATCTCCATTCTGGAGAATTTAAGAGTTAGTTAGATAAATGTCTATCAGGGATTACTAGGCAGTTTGTCCTGCCATAGGGGCAGGGGACTGGACTCGTGACCTCTCGAAAGTCCCTTCCAGTCCTAAGGTCTATGAATCTCTGAACTTTATTATCACTTCAAAAGTTTTTTTTTCCCTGCTATTGATAGCTCATCTCAATTGATTAGACTCTTCCTGTTTGGTATGCATCTTCCACCTTTTCAATATGTTCTCTGTATGTATTAAATATCTCCTGTCTGTGTGTTCCATTCTATGCATCCGAAGAAGTGAGCTGTAGCTCACGAAAGCTCATGCTGAAATAAATGTGTTAGTCTCTAAGGTGCCACAAGTACTCCTGTTCTTTTTGCGGATACAGACTAACACGACTGCTACTCTGAAACTTGTTTCACTAAAGCTTTTCTTCCAGAAAGCCATCTAGGTTTTATCTGAAGACATCATGAGGTGGAGAATCTCCTACTTCCCTTGGTAGTTTGTTCCAGTGGTTAATCACCCTTGCTGTTAATAGTTTGTGCCAGGATTTTAATTTGAATTGTCTGGCTCCAGCTTCCAGCCATTCATTCTTGCCTTTCTCTGCTAGATTAAAGATCCTTTCACTACAGAGCTTTTCAAACTGTGGGGTGTGCCCCCCTATGGGGGTGTGGAAGAATTTTTTTGGGAGGAGAGAGCAATGACGGTGGCTCCGCACAGTGGGACTCGGGGAGGGAGCATCCCCTCCACCCTCGACTCACCTCAGCAGGCCACCCAGCCTTGCATGTGTCTGTTTTTATCTGGGTTGGGGGTGCGGGGTGCAACCAAAAATTGTAACTCAAAGAGGTTAAGAACCGCTGTGCTAGTACCTGGTATTTTCTCCCCGTGAAGGTACTTGGACACAGTCATTAAGACACCTCCCAGTCTGCTTTTTCATAAGCTAAACTGATTGAGCTCTTTAAGTCTTTCATTGCCAGGCATTTTATCTGGCTGCGGAATCATTTTTGTGGCTTTTTCTGTCCCCTGTCCAAATTTCCAGCGTCCTTTTTAAAAGGTGGACGCTAGAACTGTAGACTGTCTTTTAGTGTCAGTCCTGCCAGTGCTGTATCTGGAGATCAATCAGCTCCCTGCTCCTGTGAACTAGTACCTTGGTTATACATCTAAGGGAAGCATTAGCTCTTTTTTGACACAGCATCACACTGGGAGCTCAAATTGTGTTGCTTGTCCACTCTGACCCCTAAATGCTTTTCATAATCACTGCTTTCCAGGAGATAACCCACACCCCAAGTCTATGCGCCTCCTGCACACCTTATCTCCAGTTATATAATTTAAGTGATTGGCACGATAAAAAATTGCTGTGAGATCTCTGCTGATAGAATTTTGTTTAGAGGGGCTTTTAAAATAAGGCTTATTAATCAGTTACACTGTATACAAGTGTGTTATCTTGACCCTTATTAGTTCGTAGGTCTGGGCAAAATGTTTTGGTGGTTCTTTCAAAAGTTTACAGCTGAACTGTGACTAAATACAGCTTTGAAACTTTACTATGCAAAAGAAAATTGCTTCTGTCTCTTTGTTTTTTAATGGTTTCTGTTTAACACAGTATTGTGTATTCCCCCGCCCTGGTCTCTGCTGCTGCCTGATAGGATGCTTCCAGTTCCAGTCGAGGTGTTTGGTCCACTGGTCAGTTTGTAACTCTGGTGCTCTGAACTCTGAGCTTCTACTGTACTATATTTATAGCATTTTGTGACTATATATATTGGAGGTAGTTGGTTACTGTTTGGTTGTGGGTCCCACTAGAGGCGGATGCTGAAATAGCCAATATCTAGTTTTAGTTCCCAGTTATTCTGCAGGCAACATACAGCGCAGGGAACATTAACTCAACTTAATGGCTAATTAAACATTAATTTGTGATGAGACTGGAGCATATTTTAAGTTAGTGGGGGAAATGGGCAAGGAAATGGGAAACTTTAACAGTGGCCATAATTATCAATAATGAGCCCTAATGGAATTTTTATTAAAGCAAAGGAAAAGGTTGTATTCCTTGCTCCTGTGAAGTTAGCTACAGTCACCAACAGTCTTGCTGGTTCAGGAGGGTTTTATGGCCGGCCGATGGGCTTTGTCTTGCCCCATGAATAGAAAGGCGCATCGTCCTGCAGAAGGCGTAAAGAAAAAATGACACATTCCATTTTCTATTGTATTTTCTGCTGATGAACAAAAACGTTTTGCTAATTCAATTTAATTCCCAAGGACGAGCGGTTGTAATTCCAGCCGGCGAACATTAAATTGCCTTAATGGCAAAATAAACTAGTTTTATTCCTCCCCACCCTATTTAGTTTTCAGACATCTTGATGTACCTTCTTAGTTTATGAATATACTTCTCAGCTCACTGCAGATTTTGCATCTGGTAGCACAGCGTACACAAGCATCCTGAAGTATTGGCAAACCCAATGTGCTGCTGGTCTGTCAGATCCTTGGAACCGCTTCTCTTTTTCTCCGTAGGCAGCAGCTTCACATGCTGCTCTCTGTCACTGAGCTAGGACTCCAGAGGCAGTGAAGTGCGTGGCCTTTTAGTCTAAACCTATTGAAAATGCTGTCCTATGGTGGAAATTAGATCTAGCGAGATTTGAGCACTACTGAACCTTAATCCTCGTTCAGCCTTGAAATCTGAGCCCTAATCCAGCCTAGATTCCAGTGTTTGTGCCTGTTCACACTGCCCAGCCAACCCAGCTGTGGAAGAGCAAGACAGATACTGTTCTCTTCCAGGCATCTTCAGCACAGCTGTCACGCAAGCCCCGCTTCTATAGGCAGCAGAAGGAGAGACCGTGGCTTGATTTCCAGCTTCTGATATGGAATTTTCTGGGCTGGCAGTTAGAAATCTTTTTGTGCAGCTTGTACACTGAGCAGTGTGATCTAGAATCATTGAGTGAGAGCTGATACAGACCCTCTGCATTATCATTTGTCAAGTCACTTTTTGGAGCCTATTGGTGTCGCAAGATGCTTCCTGCATTGTTTGCAGCTGCTGCCGCAGCCTCCTTCTCAAACTAGTTTTCTCCCTCACATAATGGTGCGCTTGCGGCCCCAAGCATGCCATTCTAAATTTTGTTGTCTTCTGTCGACATGCTTCTGTACCGGTTGTATGGCAAACGCCCTGGATAATCCGCCTTCAGCACCAGTTCTAGCAGGTCAGTAGGAAACACAGTAGAAAGCAGAGATTCCCTTTAGCTGAGCTCTACCGGTGAAGAGCGTTTCAAGGGCAGAAGCTTTCTTTCTCCTCCCTTGCTGGATACACAGTCCTGAGTCCCCAGAGCCAAAAGCTTCTTTGGTGACCTCAGAAGCAGCAACCAAACCGCACCTTGGATGCTTGCAGCGCAGGGACCCAGCCCCTCAGCGTTAGCCCAGAAGCTCCTTGGAAAGCAGTGCAGTAGTGGAGGGCTCTCTGGCATGCCGTTCTTCTTGCCATCTGCCATGGTGGCACAGCTCCTCAACACGAGGTAACTAACTGGCCAGTTTTGACAGGATCTGGGCACCGTCTGTAGGTGCGGAAACGCAGTGGCTCCTTGCCCACGAGTCGATCCTCATCGCGGCAAGCGATTTCAGCTGTAGGCTGCTAATTGGCTGTGGATTTATATCGGATGAGTATTTGGAGCTCGATAGCGTTGACAGGCACTTCTGTTCTTCTAATGTGCTCCGTCAGGACCAAGAAACTTGAATATGGAAAACGAAAGAGACATTAGGGTGGCCTGGTGGATAGAGTACTGGCTGAGGCCTCAGGAAGACCAGGGTTCTGTTTCCAAATGGCCTGCTTGTGTGCAAATCGCTGCTTCTCTCTGTGCCCATTTTCCTTTCTCTGTCTTTTGGTCTGTTGTTGACTTAGACTGTAAACTCCTCAGGGCGTGACGGCCTCTTACTATACTTACAAACAGTGCCTAGCACGATAGGACCTCGATCTCTGGGGAGACCGACAGGTGCCACTGTACTACAGATCATGAATAATAAAGACATTGCCTTTCCCCCTCAGCCCCTTCTGTCTCAAAAGAATGTCGGCAAGACTCTGTGCCAGCCCTGTTGCCTATAGCATAGTGTGTATGCTAGGGATTTTATGGCCTACACTGTGAATTATGGCTTGTCCTTCAGAGAGGCAGACTGGTGGACATTCAGGATGGTATTTCCGTGAATTTGCCTGCATGACCTTGCCTGTAAATGTTCAACGTTCTGCCGCTTCTGTGACCTGTGAGGGGCTTCTGATTTAGGCCTCTGGCTGGGGCTGGTGCGGGAAGCTTCTGTGATGAGGAAGAACCTAGTGGCCGTGATATGGTGGTTGCAGCCTGCTAGTTGCAGTCAGCTAGTTAGCTACATCGTCTGTCCACTCACAAACCTATAAGGAAGAAGGTGGCGGCCAGGCAGCGTTCTGTGCCCCAATGCTTCTTGAATGGATCAGTATTGTGAACTACCAGAGGGCTATATTACCAAGACCCAAACTCATCCCATGGCATTGGGCGTGAATCCAGAACGCGGCTGAACCCAGCCGTCAGAGGAAAAGCACCAACGAACACATCCCACATCCAGAGTGAGGTTGTAGGCTGCTCATCAAGGTACAGAAGTAGCCCTGTCTTAGCCGTGCTTAGCAAATGATTCTGTCACTCACCTGTCTGTATGCCACAGCTGTACCACATAGCACATACCACGCTGGGCATCTTCAAAAGCACCACAGGTTCACTGGTTAATCCTCACAACGCAAGAAACCCGTAAAAGGATTGTTATTTCCATTTTTGTGGGGAAACTGAGGCACAGAGAGCCAAGCTGTCACAGTAGGTTTGCACTGGAGCTGGGATTGGAACTCAGAAGCACACAGCTCCTAGTCCTGAGCCCCTAGCGCTGCCTGCATCCTGCGAGGTTATATTTATGTCACGGGCCATACAGGGGCAGAGATGCTAACAGGAGCCCTGCCAAGAGAGGCATCTGGCTCTGTTATTTGGCTGGTGCTCTTGTTATTCTTCATTGGCTGTTTATGGGGTGAGTGGTAAAGTCCACCCACCGCCCGGAGAGACGCTGGATGGAGCACAATGCCGAAGGGTGTCCCGTCCCCCAGCCCTGTGCGCCTCTTTTCCATCCTTTGGAGGCACTTTCAACCAGGTTCAGCAGATGGAAGAATTTAGGGGGAGAGACTCAAAAGCACTCAGCATGAGCCGAACTCCACTCCCACTGTCGACAGTGGGCGTTTTACCCCTGAATTCCATGAAAGCAGAGCTAGGCGAATGCCAAGTGCTTTCGAACAGCCCATTCTTCACCTCGCACTGGTGTCTTTTGTTCGAAAAAAACCCAGCAAAATAAATCCGGTAACGTTGTTTCACCTGAGAGAGGGAGAGAGGGAGAAATTAAACCCTAACTTCTTTTTGCTTTTATCCTTCTTGTCATCACAAGACTAACAAGGATATTCCAGGGCTGGCTCCAGCCGGATGGAACAGCAGGGAAGTTCTGTTCTGTTAGATCCCTTATTTAGCCATGTCTGTTGAAATCACGGCAGTCACATCTGCTGAAACCTCCCATCATTTCAGATTTGTTTCAAAAGGCTCAATCTCGCCATTTTTAAAGGGCACTGCTGCTTTTCCAACCTGTCCCTGATGCCCGGAACAGTGATTTCACATCAAATTTAGCCTCTCGGGTCCCTACCCCACATGCAGGAGTCATTTTTTGTCTTCGCATGCCTGTTTGGCGGGGCAGCCTCCCCTGAACTATTTTAATGTATATTTGGGGATTTGAAACAAAACCTTTGCTCTTGTCTTTAGGTTCAGGGGGGGATGTACAGTGGCGAATCTGCGGGTGCTTTATTTACCTTATGCCTTGGAGGATGCCTCTGTCTGCTGGTTTTCAGCTGCAGCTGTTGAGTCTCTCTGCACTGCAGATGGCTTTGGTGATCTTGGAAATGAGTGATGAAGAATTGTATAGCCAGTGAGATGAGTAGCAAGGGGGTATGGTGTGGAAAGGATCCTATGGCTGGCCGTGGTGTCATTGGAGAAACGGGGCACAAGAGATGAACACAAATGTCAAACTGGACTGTGTCGAGTCAAAATCACTGGTGAAAATCTGTTACATAACGTAACATAAGAACATAAGAACGGCTGTACCGGGTCAGACCAAAGGTCCATCTAGCCCAGTATGTGTCTACTGACAGTGGCCAATGCCAGATGCCCCAGAGGGAGTGAAGCTAACAGGCAATGATCAAGTGATCTCTCTCCTGCCATCCATCTCCATCCTCTGACGAACAGAGGCTAGGGACACCATTCCTTACCCATACTGGCTAATAGCCATTTATTGACTTAAAACACACGTGATTTAACCAGTTCTCTTTTAAACAGATGTTAATAGTCCTCGCCTTCACAACTCCTCAAGGTAAGCAGTTCCACAAGTGAGCTGTGCGCTGGCGTGAAGAGAGAACTTCCTTTTATTTGTTTTAAACCTGCTACCTATTAATTTCATTTGGTGACCCCTAGTTCTTGTATTATGGGAATAAGTAAATAACTTTTCCTTATCCACTTTCTCCACATCACTCATGATTTTATAAACCTCTATCATATCTCCCCTTAGTCTCCTCTTTTCCAACCTGAAGAGGCCTAGCCTCTTTAATCTTTCCTCATATGGGACCCTCTCCAAACCCCTAATCATTTTAGTTGCCCTTTTCTGAACCTTTTCTAGTGCCAGTCTGTTGCGCTCACTCCTTGTGAGTACAACAGGTGTTAAAAATGCCGATTGGCATTTCCCCCGTAGTTAAATAGGAGGTAATTGTGGTGAATATGGGGCATACCTGGGGAAATGCTGTGTACAGGCGAGGCACACGGTGTTTTGAACTTTGGCTGCATGGAGGCTCTATGCCACACACACACAAGCCCACTCCCATTTGAAAACCAAAAACAGAGAGATTGAGGGAACAAACTAGGGACACAGGTTTCAACCCCACTGAAATGCATGGGATTGGGAGAGCCATTCTGGAGGAACAGACTGCGGAAACTGATCAGTGTTTTGTGTGTGTATGTACTGAAGTAGCATCTACAGAGGCCAGCCAAGAGCAAGCGTGGAAAGCTCTGTACAGACATACAATACGAACATAAGAACAGCCCTACTGGGTCAGAACAAAGGTCCATCCAGCCCAGTGTCCTGTCTTCCGACAGTGGCCTGTGCCAAGTGCACCAGAGGGAATGAACAGAACAGAGAATCACCAAGTGATCCATCCCCTGTCACTCATTCCCAGCTTCTGGCAAACAGAGGCTAGGGACACCATCCCTGCCCATCCTGGCTAATAGCCTTTGGTTGACCTGTCCTCCATGGACTTATTTAGTTCTTTTTTGAACCTTGTTATGAGAGAGACTCCCTGCGCCAAAGAGCTGACGGTCTAAACAGACAAGGCAGATGATTGATGGGAGGGGAAAGAGTCACAGAAAGGGGAAGTGACTTGACCAAGGTCACATAGCAGGTCAGTGACGGAGCTGGGAATAGTCTTCAGGTCTCTGGACTCCTAGCTCAGTTCCCTACCAACTGGATCACAATTATATATGAAATATCCCTCCTGTGTACGGACAGCTGGCATCTACCTGACCTGCTAGCAAGATCCCTAATCTCACTTCTTTAGCTTCAGTTCTGTCTAAACCTGGTGCCAACTTGCCAGCCCTGCAACTAGCTTCATTTCCTGCTCCTACCATCCCAATCCGTGTCTGTGGTTTACCAGAGATTGCAGAGATTTGGGGCAGGTTTTGAGCTGGTGGGAGCAGCTGGATGTGGTGCCACTTCCGTGAGGTTGCACAGCCACCCTGAAAGCCCCTGGCTGCTCCGACAAGTACTGCCCGGCTGTCTGGCTTCTGTACTCTCCTCCCATCTGACCTCACAGTGTGCATCTCCTGCTGTCTCCCCCTCATAGCTCCTCTGCTCTCTTTCTCCCCCAGTGCGGTAACGTTACAGCTAAGGACCCTTCCTTTTCACACACTGCTCCTCACTGGCGGGACTCGGCTGCTGCAGATGGAGACAGCATTGATCCGTCACAGTGCTCCGATATTGCATAAGCAAAACCACTATTGCATAAGCAGCTCTGGGTTACATTGTTTGTTTCCACTCGTTAGCGATGCCCTTTCCTACCTCAATCGCGGCCCAGCTCTACTCTACCACTTGTGGGTTATAAGGTCATCAGTAACTCGTGGAGACAAATGATGCATCCAGAACTGTCCTAGTGTATCCAGTACACGGCAGATACTATTGTGTAGGGACACAGAGGATTGTTCTGAGTCAGTTATGTGTGCTTTAGGGTAGGCTCCATTTGCGTATTTTGTTTTGCTCCCGGTTGTCTGCTCAGGGAAATCACTGTGCAGTGCCCTTGTGGGGTGTGCTGCATGGGAATAGCTGTCTGAAGTATTGTGACCACTTCTGAATGGAGATTGGCCAGGAAAGGAGTGTGAGTAACTTTTCCCTGCTAAAATGGCCCTGAGGACTTAGGAGATGATGCAGCAGGTACAGGGTTTGTCATTAGTGCAGGGCGATCCAATACTGCTGCGTGTCTGGGAGAGGATTTCTTAACTGCTCTCGAACGGATGACTGGCATCTGACTTTGAACGTTGGAGCTGCTTCGCAGAATGGAAAGAAAATGTGTCCTGAAGGAGTCATTCTGATGCACGCTGAACAATTCCACACAAGAAGCGGGGTTAAGAGGATGGGAAGGGTGCACGGGTGAGCGTGGGTTAGGGTAGCCCTCACTCATGTAATTTCCCAGATCAGAGCTATATGCTATGTAGCCTTCCTTCGGTGCAGCTCGGGGTTTAAGTTTGTTGCAATGTTCATCAAGCTGCTCAGGCAGGATTTAGGCTCCTGCCGCTTCCTTTGTCATTTTATCCCTCCGTGGATGAGCAGGTGCCGTGCAGGTGGGGAGAGCAGAATGGATGAGATCCTGACCCTGTTGAAGTTGATGGGAGTTTGGCCTTTGACTTCAGTGGGGTCAGGAGTTTACCCCACGACTTCAGAACTACCCTCCCTTGCAGACCTATTCCAGTGGCGGCAGGCAGGACTTCGAGAGCCACTCCTGTCTTCTCCCTGGTCCTGCAGTGTAACCGGCTGTGGCGATGGGTCGCCCACCCCAGGACTTGAGGCTCTGGAACCCAGCCACCAGCACAAGCTGCTCTGGCAGCAGGTGGTCAAAAGCTTGTGCACCTCGGCTCTCCAGGGGCAAGCGTGGCAGCTTGTGCTCTAAGCACCAGTAGCGAGTGGGGAATGAAGAGAAGAGGAAAGCACAAAATAAAGGAGAAGGAGAGAAAAAAGGGCGAGAGACAGAGAGGAAAAATAAAGGAGTTGAGTCTGCATCTGTGTTGGATGAGGGGCAGGGGCAAGGGAGAGAGGGGCTTGAAACAACCAAAGGCTGGGATCTGATCTGTTCTGTATGAACCCATTGTAGGACAGGGCCTTTTACACCTACAAGGCACACAGTAAATATTGCTCTTGCTCCTTCCTGGCGACTTACGAATCCTGCTGGGAGCAGATGCTCTGGGCTCAGTGGCGGGGTGGACTATGGGGGAATCAGTGCACTTGGTCCTGCCTCATGGCCCACCAGACTCACCTGGTGCCCTTTGCCCATCTCTCCCTACTGGGAACTGTTACTGTGTACTGAGAGCCAAGCTTCCAGCCCAGCTTCTCCTCTGGGCTGAAGGCTTGATAGTGAGTGCATGTTGGGTCCTGATACGGACTCGTGGTGGGTGCTGGGATTAGCAAATGAAAATCAGTCTCCGTCAGAGCAAAGCAGGGATTGGTAGGGCTGGGGACGGATTTATGTCACAGCTTCTGCGAGCTGTGCACCAGGAATTCACTCGCTGACAAACAAGTCAGGCTAGCGAGGCTCGCTGCTGTTCTCCCTTCAGGCTGAGTGAGATCGGGGCCACGCGGAATCTGCAGAAATGCTCGCAAACAGGCATGGAATAATTTATCGGGCCGGTCGGCTTGCATGTGTTGTCTATCACTTCGGCTTGGTCAGATCAGGGGCAGCGCCTGCTTTTTTTACCATTTTTCCAGCTGGGTGGATGAAGATGAAGGGTCACCCAGTGAGTGAGCGGGATGAAAGTAGAGTACCCAATGCCACTGGTTCCCAGCCCTGTCCTTGCTAACTACTCAACCTCATTCAGACTGTTCCTAAAGAACTGCAGCACTTCCACGCTGTTCGAACAAGGACCGTAGGCAAGAGTTAGGCTCCATGGTAGCATCATAAAACACTGTGGCCGAGGCATGACAAAGGGCATTAGAAGGGAAATCATTTGACCTCCTATTAAAAGTTATAATGAGGCAAATTCGTTCTGCGTTTCTGAACACAGTCACACCTATGCCACCCTCTGCCTTCTGGCCCGCCAGAAGCCACTGTGCTATAGGAGATGGTATTTTCCAGGTGAGATGTAAAAGAGGGATCCTGATCTCTCGTGGTCGTTATAGATCCCATGGGCCTTAATGCAGGATTGTTAACACCAGTGTCCTGTCCAGATTCCCAGTCGGGCAATGGCATTCTGTCTCCTCCAAATTCCCTTTGTGGTATCAATTGGATACCATGTTCTTCCTTCCCTCTTGACCTTACCCATTGCTTTCGTGTTGTTCGGTGCTGTTAAATGACAGCCATGCTGCATTCCAGGGGTGGGGGACACGATTCTCTTGCAAAGACATTCCCAGATGCTCTTTTGAATGCCCATGCTCAAACCATCGCACCAGGTCTGCTGCTAAAATATAGCTGCTTGCTGATGTCTGCAGCACCCTCTAAGATAATTTCATAATCCTTAAATAAACCTTCCAGAAACAATAGGGGAAAATGTGAATTACAGATTAAAAACCAGACTAAATCCTTTTGCAACTCAGTTGTTCCCCGTTCCCATCGCCCACTCCCCCTCTCCTAGCCCCAGTCTGATTACGGTAGCCAGCTATAATATGTCAGCATGTTTATCTGTGCGTCACCTGAGGCTCTGCATTTGTTGCCAGGGTGTGAGAGTATCTCCATGTGATGAAAATCAGAAACTGCATGCAGGATTGAGCCATTGAAAGAGTTTGAAATCTTGTTCCTCACTCGGCTAGGTAAATCCTGGAGAGAAGACGCTTGAAGAAAGACGATCCAGTTTAGATGCGGAAATCGACTCCTTGACCAGCATCCTGGCTGACTTGGAAAGCAGCTCCCCATACAAGCCCCGGACTCAACAGGTTAGTGTTTGTGCCCCGTTTTATGCCTGTCGAACTGTGTAAACTTTGAGTGAGAAATCAGGACTTTTGGAGTCAACTTGCAAACTGATGTGTATTTACTAGGAGTACCCGAGCAGTTTGTGTCTTTCTAGCATCCAGATGTACCCACCGAAGTGGCTCTGGAAGGGGGACCTGTTCAGGCCCTACAGTGCAACTGAGCAGGCGTATTTACGTGCCTGTGTGGAGCTGGCCCAAGGTACCACCATAAAAATGGCATCCTGCATCCCATGATTTTCTTTCAACAGTAGCTGCTGAGTTAAAAACATGCTCAAAAGCAGGTTTTATCTGTCGCTCCTGGCAGTCTGACCCTGCTGTCTGAATATTAAGCTGTGTTCTTTTCGCTTTGTTGTCTAATCAACGGCAAATCTATGATCTTCATGCTTGGATCATAGCACAGCTGTCAGTGTGGTTAATAGAGCAATAACATAGAATGGAACCTTGCTTCCTCCTCCATGTCTAGGTCTGGGCTACAGGGCTGATGTGTGTCCCTATGAGTCTGGGGACACCTAGGAAGCAGATCTGTGCATGTTACGCAATTTTTTTAGCACCTGAAAAATGACACAGTAACGACATTTCAAGGGGATTGTTGATGTGGTGTCCAAAGACATCCCAAACTCAATAGCCAGCCAGTTGGACATCTCTTGTACTCTCTCTACTTACTGTTGCCATCACGTATTACGTATAGATGTGTTTCTACACATGTTTATGCAACTCTGTGTATATGATATACGTGTGTGTTGAAGTGACGGTGACTCTGATTAACCCCACAAAAGTGAGAAGAATTAGCTGATGCAAATGGTTGCACTGTGTGAGGTATTGGCCTGTGTTCCATTGCAATCATTTTAGGGGAGGGGCTCTGCCTCCTTACCTATTGCCGTTAACGACCTGGTAGAGTTAGAGTGTGAACACTGACTTACTGGGAGGGGAGGGAGACCAATGTTAAGTGCTCTTTAAAATCCCACCCTCAGGGGACGTTTGCAGAGTTATTGGTGTCCTGGCTTTTTTGGTTGGTTTAGATCCTGAGACGACCTCATGAGACACACGTCTCATTTTCATTGTAGCTGTATGGAGACAATGCTTATACATGTTTATAGCCCATCCTTTAGTTCAGGGGTTTTCAAACTGGGGGTTGGGACCCCGCAGGGCGTCGTGAGGTTATTACGGGCGGGGGGGGGGGGGGGGAAACAAGCTGTCAGCCTCCACCCCAAACCCTGCTTTGCGGCCAGTATTGATAATGCTGTTAAATATATTACAAGTGTTTTTAATTTATAAGGGGGGGATCGCACTCAGAGGCTTGCTATGTGAAAGGAGTCGCCAGTACAAACATTTGAGAACCGCTGCTTTAGTTCCATGCAAACAGGGTACTCTAATTCAGGGTACTCTAAACTGCAGACCTTGTGAAGTAGTCGTGGGTTTGGTCCGTCTTCTAATGTCAAGAGTTTCTTAAGATGAGTGATGGAAAGTTACAACACTGCCTTTTGTAACTGGAGTTGTGTTCATGCTCTAGCATTCTGCATCTAATAGTTTGTATTTCTTTTTTTTTATTAGTGTTTTTTTTGGGAGGCAGGGGGGATTGGGAAACATTTTATGGGGTTGAAACAATATAAGAGGTTTACTCTTGTCCCAGTATATCCTTCCTCTGGGCTCTGAAATAGTGTGAAAAGACTATGATCTCGCTTTATTTTGTTCCCATATTTTAAATAGGTCCTGGTGGTAGAAATCCCAAATTCAAATGCCACCTTATACAGGTTTATTTGGGGTTCTGTAGCATTCAGATACACAGCCCTAGTTGCAATGGAGCCATGTAACTTATTCCAGTTTATAAAGTCGGCAGCCCTGAGATCCTGTATCCCATTGGTAGTGTGCATAAACTCGCATTTTTCATGTGCAACTAGTGCACAATTTTCTGCCTGTGATTACGGTGAGTGGCTCTGTAGATTTGTGTCTTGGAGTGTGTCTTCACTGCACAGTTAACTCGGGCTTTTACTAGCCTGGCGGTGGTGAGTTGGCACCTGAGCTCCACTCTAACTCAAGTTGGAGCCTACCCACTTTTGTGGCAAGGACATACGTAAAAGCACTCAAGTGCTGATAGTCCTCCAGTGGCTTCCCACAATTCCCCCAAAGGACAGATAAGTTCTTTTTGCAATTGATGCAAGTGATTGGGAATGAATCCACGGGACATGCCCTCAGACACACACAGGTGAGCGCAAAAACACCGAGGACACAGTACCCTGGGTAGAGCTCTTCTGGGGAGATGCTTGCCCAGCGGGTAGGCTCACCTGGGGTTTTAGATCTGGGTACTAATCACCAAGACTAACTGCGCAGTGATAACGGGCCCTTCAAGCCTGGGAATGGCAGGGTGATCTTACGTAGTGCGCTTGCCTCTACGGCTAAGAACAAACAGGTTGGCTTAGAAGCAGCGTTTCAGCTTTGATGCGGAGTGACCCTTCTTTTGTTCACTGTACGTTACACTTTTCAGTATTTATTAGTTAATGTAATTGTGTCTTGTGAAAAATACAATTATGCCAACTATTAACAACAGCTGCAAGAAAAAGAAAATGCTGGAGTTGAATGTGTCATGTGCCATAATCAAACGGTACATGAGTAAATCCTTCAAGGGTGGGAACATAATGCAAGCCTTGGATGTGTGTCTTTATTTGATCTGCAGTAAGTATAAAAAACCTAGTGACTCACTCAGTAGCCTATAGTCAGATAATAGCCCAGGCTGCTAACTGTGAGGCATCTCATCAGTAAAGCAACATAGCTACTGACTCAAGCCTTCACTTACCATCTCAAATGTGCCAGGATAATGGAAGTAGCTAGAAAAAGGGAATTAGGGGTGTCTACATGAGAGATTTTTCCAGTTATACTGGTAAAATTAAACCACTATAGTTGTACTGTATAATGCTGCTGTGGGGACACCCATTCAGGAATAAGAGTGGGGTTTTTTTCATCTTAGTTTAAACCGCTTCCAAAGAAGCATAACCTAAACTGGAAAAAGGCCTTTTATACTGGAGTAAGAGCATCCACAATGGAGGTTATACTGGTATAACAATAATAGTTTAAATTCACACATTGCCTTATACCGGTGTGACTTCCTTTGTAGACAAGTCCTCGGTCTTCTGATTTCAGGGGGACATTGTCAGTAATGGTGGCAGAATCTGGCCCTAACTATGTAACATAGGTTAATCTCCTGTCGCAAGGCATTTCTGTTCAAAAAGCACCTGTGGGAGACACTCTTACATGCAAATCTGGTACTGCACAACATTTTGATTAAAAAACCTAGAACAATATAAAATTAACATGCACGCATTAAAAGTTTTAACAATTGGCTACAGATAGGTTTTGAAATATAATTGTAAAATGGAAATCGACATCAAGTGGATGTGTTTCCAGTGGGGTCCTGCAGGGACCAGTTCTTTGCACTACGGTATTTAACATTTGTATCAATAACCTGGAAGAAAACAAGGTTAGCAGAGGACACTAAAATTGGGGGAGTGGTAAATAATGAAGAGGAAAAGCCGCTGATTTAGAGCGGTCTGGATTGCTTGGTAAACTGGGTGCAAGCATAGATTAGTAGATTTCAAGATCAGAAGGGACCAATCTGAGCTCCAGTATGACACAGACCAGAGATTTCACCCAAAGTAATTACCAGAGCGCAACTTTTAGAAAAAGTCCAATCTTGATTTAAAAGTGACCAGTGATGGAGAGTTCACCACGACTCTTTGTGAATTGTTTCAATGGTTAATTACTTTTGCTGTCAAAACTTTGCATTTTAGTTCCAGTCTGAATTTATATAGCTTCAACTTATACCCATGATACCTTTCTCTGCTAGATTGAAGAGCTCATTGTTGAATATTTTTCCCATGTAGATACCTATAGATTGCAATCAAGTCAACCATAACCATTCTCTTAGTTAAGCTAAATAGATTGAACTTTTTGAGACATGATTTCCAATCCTTAGTCATTCCTGTCGCTCTTCTCAGAATCCTCTCAGATATATCAACATCCCTCTTGAATTGTGTGTTCCAGAACTGGACACAGGATTCCAGCAGCAGTCACACCAGTTCAAACAGAGTTGAGTTTCCCCTGTTTATTTCTCCCATTAGCTCTTTTGGCCTCAGCATCACACTGGGAGCTCACATTCGGCTGCCTCCAAATCTTTGTCAGCATCACTGCTTCCCAGGCTAGAATGTATGGCTAGAACATCCTGTACATATGGTTACACCCTTTGTTCCTAGATGTATACATTTACATGTAGCCTATTAAAAAGCATATTGTTTGCTTGCGCCCAGTTTACCAAGTGATCCAGATTGCTCTGTATCATTGATCCGTCCTCTTCGTTACTGACCACCCCAATTTTGTGTCATTTTTGGCAACATTTATTAGGGATGATTTTGTTTCCTTCCAGGTCATTGATAAAAATGTAAAATAACATAGTGCAAAGAACTGATACCCGTGGGATCCCACTGGAAACACACCTGCTTGATCACAAGTCCCCGTTTACAATGACATTTTGCAACCTATCACTTAGCCCGTTTTTAATCCATTTAATGTGTGCTGTGTTAATTTATATTTGTTCTGTTTTTTAATCGAAATGTCATGAGGTACCAAGAACAGGGGCGGCTCCAGGCACCAGCAAAACAAGCAGGTGCTTGGAGCGGCACATTTCTAGGGGTGGCATTCTGGCACCGGCCATCATAGGTGCCAACTTCTGAGGCATGGGGAAAAAGTGCCGCTGCTGCCTCAACTCACCTCCCCAGCTCTCCTGAGCGCCCCACTGCCACTTCTCTTCTCTTCTCCTCCCTCCCTCCCAGGTTTGCTGTGCACGAAACAGCTGTTTTGCGCAGCTAGTCTGGGAGAGAGGAGAAGCCGAACGGTGGACGCTCGGGGAGGCGGTAGACTGGAGGTGAGCTGGAGTGGGGAAGGGTTCCTCTACCCCTGGTTACTTCCTGTGCCCCATCACCCTAGCTCACCTCTGCTTCTCCTGCTCCCCTGAATGGGCTGCTGCACCGTTTCTCCCCCTCTCTCCCAGGCTTGCCGCCTGCGAAACAGCTGTTTCATGCAGCAAGGCTGGGAGGGAGGGAGGAGAAGCCGAGCGGCGGGTGCTCAGGGGAGGCGGCAGTGGTGGAGTGGAGGTGAGCTGGAGCGGGGAGTGGTTCCTCTATCCCCCGTTACTTCCTGCGTACCCCCCCCACCTTAGCTCACCTCTGCTCTACCTTCTCCCCTGAATGCGCTGCTGCTCCGCTTCTCCGCCCTCCCTTGCCTGAGAGGGAGTGGGGAGAAGAGGAGCAACGGCACACCAGGGGGAGCAGGCCGAGCAGAGATGAGCTAGGGTGGGAGGTCCTGGGGGCCACCAGGAAGCAATGGGGAGGGAAATGGTGCACGCCGGGAGGAGGAGGCGGGGCTGGGGATTTGGGGAAGGGGTTCAGAAGGGGTGGAGTTGGTGAGAGGCCGGGGGGCATGAAAAAAAGAGGAGGGTGGCCAAAATTTTTTTTGCTTTGGGTGGCAAAAATCCTAGAGGTGGCCCTGACCAAGACACAAACCTTACAGAAGTCTGAGTATATTACATTAACACAATCATTAAAAAAAAGATATCAGGTTAGTTTGACAGGATCTATTTTCCATAAACCCATGTTGATTTGCATTAATTACATTACCCTCTTTATTAGTCGAGTTCTGAATCAGCTGCTGCCTTATATTGCTCGGGATGAATGTGAGGCCTACAGACCTATCATTACCTTCATTACCTAAGACATCCCATTTACCCTTTTTTGAAAATTGGCACAACATTAGCATTCTTCCAGTCTGCTCGAACTCCCCCACAGGACTTGTTGACAATCAACATTAATGATCCAGCTCTTGGATGTAAGTTATCTGAACCTGCTGAATTAAAATTGTCTAACTTTTGTAGCTTCTGTTTACCATTCTCCAGAGATATTAGCTGAATGAAAAGCCTGTTATCACATATGATGAGACAGTATCTTCTGTTTTTTCCCCCAAATAGGGAACAAAAATATTTAGTGAACACTTCTGCCTTTTCTATATTATTATTAATAATTCTGCCCCTTCCATTTAATAATGGACCAATACCATTGTCAGAATTCTCTTTGTTACTAATATATTTTTTCCTTATTGTCCTTAACTCTGCTGACCGTAGATTTCTCCTTGTCCCTTTGTTTCCCTTATCAGTTTTCTCTATATAAACAATATAGATTTTAACACGAATGAATGTACACATCTAGGAACAAAGAACATAGTCTCTACTTACAGGATGTGGGACTCTGTCCTGGGAAGCAGTGACTCTGAAAAAGATATGACGGCCATTTGCTGAATGTGAGTTCCCAGTGCAATGCTATGATCAAAAGAGCTAATGTGATGCTGAGCTGCATAAACAGGAGTATCCAGAGTAAGAGTAGAGAGGTCATTTTACCTCTCTCTTTGGCAATAATGTGACTGCTACAAGGAATAGCTTCATATAAGGAATACAAGCGTCATACAATAGCTTCATACAAGAAATACTTTCATTTGATGTGCTTTGAGCTAAATCTTGATCCTGTTGAAGTGGACAGCACGGCTTCCATTGATGTCGGTAGGAGCAAGATTTGACTCTTAGGTTGGTGACTCTTAAAGTAACGCTCAGCTGTAGTGAGCACATCTACAGCTTGTGGGCATCAATACTGGTATGTCCTCAGAATTGTGATTCAGCTGGCATTCAGGGATAGATCACATCAGCACTTCTCTGGTGGTGAATTTTAAGCTCTGATTTAAAAAAAATCAACTGACTCTTATCTGGAAAGTGACCATATTCAGGGCTGTCTTTTCAGGTGGCTGAAAATGGCCTGACAAAATAGCTTTCACAAAGGTGTGAATTACCCCCTGTGATAGACCCAGGCCAGCTGGGTACAACGGAGTAGTAGCAGGCAGATATACTGGCCACTGGATTAGCAGTTTTCTGTTCCCTGGCTGACCAGAGCAGGGGCTGCTCCAGACTAGTGAGACCACTTGACTCCAATTAACCTACAAAGACTCAGGTGAGGCCATTAAGGTAATGTGAACACCTGACTCTAATTAAGGCCCTTTCGATACTATAAAAGGGCTCACTCCAGTCAGGCTGGGAGAAGCCAGGGAGCTGGAGGAGAGGAAGTGCGGCTGAAGGGCTGGTTAATGAAGACACCCTCAAACCATCGTTAAGGGAGCCCTAAGGTGAAGAAGGGAGAAGCGGGGGAGCTATGGAGAAGTGGCCCACGGAACTGTAGCAACTCTGGCAGTGAAAAGTTGGCTTCCAACAGCTGCTACCATTAAGGTCCCCGGGCCGGAACCTGGAGTAGAGAGCGGGCCCGGGTTCCCTCCAACCTGCCATTACCAAAACACCTCCTGGGAAGGGAAGACAGGCCCCTGTCAGGGCAGGAGGCTAAACTGTTCAGGAATAAGCCCATAGAGACAACAGAGGCTGTGGGAGTTCTCTCACCAACCTCCTTGCTGGCCTATGATGAAAAGGGCTCAGTAGACTGTAACCTGGCCGTAGAGAGAGACGGGCTACGTGGAGGGTCACAGTGAGCCACTGAGGCTAGCATAAACTGCCTAGAAGTGCAGTACGCACGTGGACAAGGTCGGAGCTCTGCCACACCCCATTCATCCCAGTGAGGTGTTGATTCTGAAACCTAATGATCATGATTTAACTGCTTGTAATTTTTAGCAGCAACATCCAACTTCCCTGCAATTATAGATGGAGCATGACATTGCGGGTGAAGGATGAGTACCACCACTCTATTCCAATAGCCCCAGATCTGTATCTGGCCTAATAGTAAACCCCCAGATGGTTTGTTGTTTTTTTTTAAATACAGAAGAAAAAGAGAATCTCTTAAAAATTTTAGCAGGGATGTTGCCTTGCCTCTAATGCTCTGGGAGCTATTTGCAGGAAATTCAGGCAGTCCTTAAATTCCTATCTCCAAATGCAGAATTGCATCAATCGCTTGAACTGCTTGTTATGTGTCCCAAAGTTACGACTCTCCAGGGGCTTTGCTGTTGCCATAGTTCTAATTCCAGCATCTACGTTTTCCCTGCACACTGACACACATCTGCAGATTATTATGCATGGGGCAGGGATGTTCACAGGTACCTTGGGTGTATGTATGAATTTTCAGGCAGTACTTTCAGCCCTGTGTGTATTTGGATCATGGCCTATCTCTAGAGGAGAGAAAGTCTTCCTTTGCTCATCAACTCCAGCCCGAGCCAGCTAGCTAACTGATGCTGTTCTGATTAGCAGATGCTTGAAGCTTCCGCATCTGTTGG
This sequence comes from Chelonoidis abingdonii, assembly GCF_003597395.2. NCBI lineage: Eukaryota > Metazoa > Chordata > Testudines > Testudinidae > Chelonoidis > Chelonoidis abingdonii. Next base: position 4,603,948 of record NC_133776.1, on the reverse strand, counting down.
TATGTATAAGAAGTTAATCCTGTTCATAAGAGCATGTCTGTTAAGATTTTTTAATTTTTTCCCCCAGATCCCAGATTATCAGATTGTTGCAGATGAACCAGATAAGAATGACCTTTACGTAGTATTATTCGCTCCTGTTGTACTGTTGCCAGTGTGACAATATCCTCTATCCCATCTATTTATGTTTTTCAAATAGCATTTCATGCCTCATATCGGCTTCATTTTTGCATACGTGTTTGGTTACAGATTCAGATGAAGCCGAGTGTAGAATATATTGTGTTTTATAATCTGTGCTGTCATCTCAAATTTTGTATGTGGATAAGGATAAATATTGACTTTGGGAGCAGTGATAGAAAGTAAATGGTTCCTCATAAATTATAATTTTTTGAACTTCTGCATTCATTATTATTTTGTTGTAAATGGTTTAAGGGCATGTCCCTTTCCTTTTTAAGCAGCTCAAGGTATCCCGTATTTTGTCAAATTTTGTTTCATACCTTTTATTTTTCAGTAGCACTGGCCCCTTAGGAAATGAGTCACTCATTACTCCAGCGTAGGTTTTCGTGATATGCCATTTAGTTAATAACACTGAAATCTCTCATCCTGAAGGTGCTCATAGGGCTTCATAAACTATGTACAGGCAATGCCATCGAAATGCAGCCACCTCTGGGGTGGAGGGTGGCAGATAGCCAGTGCACAGCCCACTATTTTATCTCCTTTTAGGGGCTGTTGCAGCTGAGTGTTTCACATACATGAATACATTTACCCTCCCAACGTCCCTGTGAGGTAGGGAAGTAATATTCCAATTTTGCACGTGGGGAAACTGGGCACAGAGATTATGTAACTTGCCCAAGTTCACACAGTGAATCGGTCGCCACTGGAACTGAAATCAGCTCACCAGCGTCCCAGTCTCTTAACTCTAAGCTTATATTTCCTCCCGCCATGCATTGCACGATAGGAGGAGGGGGAGAGATTTTGGCTAAGGACACCCGGAAAAAACCTGGGACCTGTGGTAGAGCGGGAAACTGCACCCCCATCTCACACATTCCAGACTGGACCTTCCTTCCTCTCAATGTCCTCCCTGACAGTATGTCCATCTACTGCAAACCCCTCCCCGGCCCCCTCACCTGATAGACGGTGGAGCGGTCCTTGTTTCAACTGAGGTGAAGGGAATGCAGAAGAGTTGGAATCAGAGAAATAAAGGAGAATATGAGCTAACCAGCCAGCTGTGCAGTTCTTCCGCCAGACCTTGCTATCTCTTGCATAAATATACATGATACACTTACAGCCTGGGTGCATATCAGAACTGTTACATGAGGTTCCCAGTCTAAAACAGTTAAAGTATGAGGTGAATGCAACTGTGGACAGTTTTAAGGGGCTGTCTGTGGTTTTATTTTTTGGTCATTGATTGCCTTTTGCTTCCCTGCCTACAACCTATTGAGATATGACTGCAGAGCTGAGCTGCCTTGTGTCTTTCTGTATATTAAAGCTTCATAGACTAATAGACTTAAAAAATGACACAGGAAACTTATGAATCGATGGATCCTCACTGTAGCTCTTCTAATAACTGTAAATTATTCCAGTCTGCTAGACATTTCGTTGTACCAGAGAGAGAGGAAGTTGTTTCCTTCACTCAGACTTTGTATTGCAGCAAAACTGAATGAGAGGATATGTATATTTTGGCTTGGAAGTCATTCTGATTTTCACAGCCTAGCGTTGTTACCTTTTGTTCCATAAAACAGGCTCAGTGACATTGCCTACAAACCTAAGTTAGCATGTATTATTACCATCTTGTGTTTCAATAGGGAGCAAACTTCGAAGTGGAGGAGACAGGCCTTGAAAGGGAGAAAATATTATATCCAAGCAAACCTACTTCACAGCTAAAAGCCCGCACTCCAGTTCCCTGTCATTTCTACATGAAATCAATAATGCTTTGGTCCAGCAAGTATCAATGTCTTTTCTTTGAAATCCGTGGAAGAAATGGCTCTGCCCAGAAAATGAGATTTTGAAACTGTTGCTGAAATATTTCTGTCACTGTTTGCAGTCTGAGACGTAGTTTTATTTCAGTTTCAGACTGTCTCTGGTTTCCAGACCACTCTATCAAAGTTTCACCTAGGAGAAACTAAGACACTGAAACAGATAACATTGTAGGTATGTAGGAAGGCATATACAGCTGGCAGCATGATTTGTGGATTTTTCATAGCTTGTCAGACCAAGTGTTGTTATGATAATCTAATCTGACCACTCCTTTTGCAGAATACGGGCCAGAGACCATCACCCAATGATTCCTGCATCCAACCCATAACTTGTGGTTGAGCTAGAGTTTATATTTGGGCTGGGAGTTGGAGATACTTCAGAAGATACCTGGATATGTTTCTCTCGACTTGGAGTGATTTCCAAGCAGTAGATTCATTAGCACACTGCTGTCATTAGAAATCCTTCACCATGGAGAAGTATCATGATCGTCAAAATCTGGCACACCAACTGCCATTCAGAGCTTCATGGTGACAGGGGAGGATACGTTTTTAATTCCCTGTTCCAAAAACACTAGCACCGTAGCTAATGGGGAGTCTCTCCTGGCAATACAGGGGTTTTGAGACACAGGACAGCAGTTCTGACTCCATCCAGCAGAGGGCAGTAATACACATGCATAATGGCCAGTTAGTGACATGATCATCAATGGCGGGAGAAGAAGATTTGGTGTTATTGACACCTTGATATAAGAGGAGGCTATACGACAGCTTTGTATTTTATGAGGGATTCCTGTAAGCTCAGGATCATCTTCTCATAGCTTTGGAAAGGATCATCAACATGGCCGCAATGAACTGTGGTGGTTCTCTGAGGACAGTACTGGATCGCCAGCCGGGGAGATATTGCACATATTGTACCTAACTATATTTAGGTTCTCCACAAACGTTTAACACGATTTCATATCCGAGGCTAATGTCCAAAGTGCAGGGCTGAAGTGATTTGGTTCAGAGGGTCAGGACATTTCCAGGAGGCCCCAAGAACAAAGAGCAGCCACTTTCTAAATTAATCCTTTCCATTTAAAGAGAGCAGTGTGAGAAACAGCAGAGAATATACATTAACTGAAGTCTTCTTCTAGGTGTGGTCTCACCTCCATGAAGTCGGCTCTTCGAGTCTGGCTTCTCCATTCCAGTGTGTCTTGAAGCAGTTCCTCAGATACTCCACAGCTACTTGGATCCTTTTATATGACACTCGTCCATCTAGTTTTGGGTCTTCCAGCCATTCTCTTACCTTCCACTTCTAGCGTAGCACCTTGTTTCCCGTATATTCTTTTGATCTTCTTTTTACGTGTCCAGCTATCTAAGCCTGGATCCCCTCTGCGTTTATATAATTGATGCCACCTTCACGCTTCCCCTGATTTGTTCATTCTGAACGTGGTCCATCCTTATAACTACAAGCGTCCATCTTAACATTTTCATTTCTAGTCTGTTCAAGATCTGTTCCGATCTCTTCCTCAGTGCCCAGCATTTGGAGCCATACAAAAGGGCAAGCCTAATTATTGCCTTGTAGGTTTTACTTTTCAGTTTGATAGGCATTCTCCATCATTCCACTCACGTCTCTCTGTGCCTTTCTTGTTCTGTTTATTCATTAACTGAATTATCTACACAGTAGTTTAGGGTTGGTGGATCTCACAGGGCTGAGATTAGGAGCAAAACAAACTATGATTTCAGGACCCCTCAACAATGTTTTCCAACAAATAAACTAAAATGAAGGTTAATTTGTTTTCTCAAAAGATTTTAGTGACACAGAATTGACATGACTCACATAACTTACTCATGGCTTTGCCAGTGTTGTAATGTGATCATCCCTAGCTAGTGGCAATAAGATTTTAGTGAGCACACTGCCATTATATGTTACACATACTTGAATGTGAGTTCACATTACATGTGTGTGGTTTTGTGTATGAAATCCCCTATGTGTGTGGCTATATGGATCACAGATTAGTTTGGCATAGCATCTTTCTTATGTGTCATATTATAAAAAACTTTACAGTTACTGTAAATACTATAATTGCTGAATTGAACTAGAAAAGGGAGAGATGTATGAATATACATTTGGGGGGAGGGATAACTCCTGGTTTGAGCATTGGCCTGCTAAACCCAGGGTTGTGAGTTCAGTCCTTGAGGGGGAAACTTAGGGATCTGGGGCAAAACCAGTACTCAGTCCTGCTAGTGAAGGCAGGGGCTGGACTCAATGACCCTTCGGGGTCCTTCCAGGTCTAGGAGATTGGTATATCTCCATATATATACATAGGCAAGGAAGGAAAAACATTTTCAGGCAGAATCTGAAATGAGGTGGGCATTTGGTGAGTAGGGCTTGCAGAAAGGTGGCCTGGATGATGGGAGCTGCAGAGGAGAAGGCACTTGAGCCAAAAAAATGCACAGATAGCTTAATACGTCTCTTCCATTTGCACATAAGTCCCCTAGCCCTTTCCCCCCAAGGAGTAATGCTAAATTACACCCTATAATATGCTCTTCGGTGCTTTCTCCTGCCCATTTTTAAATCATTCAAATGAAGGGGCTTCCACTGTTTCCCTTGGGAGACTGCTCCCGATTGTAATGGATACCTCTGCTAGGAATCTTTATTGATAGTCAACTTCAGTATTTCTTTGCTTAATTGAATCCTGTTGTTCTTCATCGTAGTTCCTGGCACTTGCCCTTTCTCACACACACAGACACACGCTCTGCAAGGAGTTTTACATTCTCCACTACAAAGTTGTAATAAAAGGACTGACAGCCTGGATCTGTAATATGCCTGACCTGACAATTAAGCAAACTTACGGCTGCGTCAGCCTGCCAGATGGATCATCGACTCACGATGTAACGTGTGTTGCTTCTGAATGTACTGGAGAACTGCTTCCTATTTTATGTTTGCTGAGTCTGAGAGACAGGGAGAAGAGCAGTTTTATTGAACTAAACCCACTCATTTCGAGTGTGTTTAAGGACAGTGAAATGTGACAGATAAAATAAAATCATAGTCTATGTTTATTTTAATTTCAAACAATAGGGGAAAGAGAGACGTAATATTTAAATCCATAGATTCAAAAGGCCTCTGGTCTTAAAGAAATAGTCAAATCCTTCAGGACCTTACTTGGGTTTTCATCAGACAAAAGGACCTGTAACAGTGGGCCACCCCTTTAAGAGCTGGGGGTCTGTAAACCCTGTTAGATTATTAGACCCAGCTGGGAAGGATCAGATAATCCTGGGTAGACAGACTCATGCTAGAGGGGCTCCAGCTAGCATGCTAAAAATAGTTGTGTGGACATTGCAGCTTGGCCTAGCCACCTGAGCACAACCCCCTCTCCTCTGACCCCCTAGGCTTGAGCTTGGATCACTAGCCCTGGTCGTGCTGGGCTGCATCGTCCACACTGCTATTTAGTGCTATAGTGCGAGCCCCTCTAGCGCAAGTATGTCTGCCCGGGCTGGGAGGCTGTCTTCCTGCTGCAGTGTAGACAGATCCTTGGTGGCTGAGGCAGCTCAAGGAGGTATAGGTGGAAGATGGACTCTCACAGTAGGGTGATTGAAGGGAAGGTTGTGTCCTCCTTTAAAACAAATAAAAGGAAGTTCTTCTTCACACAGTTCACAGTCAGCCTGTGGAACTCTTTGCCTGAGGGGGTTGTGAAGTCTAAGACTATAACAGGGTTTAAAAGAGAACTAGATATGTCCATGGAGGTTAAGTCCATTAATGGCTATTAGCCAGGACGGGTAAGGAGTGGGGTTCCTAGCCTTTGTTTGTCAGAGGGTGGAGATGGATGGCAGGAGAGAGATCACTTGATCACTATCTGTTAGGTTCACTCCCTCTGGGGCACCTGGCATTGGCCGCTGTCGGTAGACAGGGTACTGGGCTGGATGGACCTTTGATCTGACCCAGTATGGCCATTCTTATGTTAGTATGTTCTCCTTTCAGCTGTGAGATAGGCCCGGGGAAAAGCCTCTAGGATCTGTACCCCAGGGTGGGCAAGGGAACTGCTTTTGTTTTGGTGTTTTGCCTAAGTTTTATGATGAGGAATAAAACTCTGCCCTGAACGAATCTTGGATGTGGCCATGTGTCCTTCTTGGGCAGTGGAGACGGAGCAGCAGGCTGTGCTCCCCAAGAGGTCAAAGAAAGCTTTGCTTGGGTAATGAATGTAGGGTTTGGGCCAGTAAGAATGAGCGCCAACAATGTACATCATTGCCCTTCCTAATCATTGCATCTGAAACTTGCTAAGGAACTTAAGGTCTATGGAAGGACAGAAATGTTTCTTATCAAATAGTCGGCACCTTGCACTTGAGTTTCTGCTCACTATTGTCAGTACTATCTTGGTGCTTAGGAAGGAAGGATGGATGGTCTTGTGGTTAAGGATCTGCCTTAGCACTCAGGAGATTTGGGTTCAGGTCCCTGTCTGTGGGTGCATCTACACAGCAATAAAGCCCCTGCGGGAGCACGTCTCAGAGCCTGGGTCAACTGATTCAGGCTCATGCTGCGGCTCTAAAAATAGCAGTATAGATGTTCTCACTCAGGCTGGAGCCTGGGCTCCAAGACCTGGCAAGGGAGGAGGATCTCAGAGCTCAAGCTGACCTGCTGTTCAGGGCAGCCTCTCTTTGCATCTCCCAAAAGCTTGTGCTACGTGTGGGCCTGCACAGCTGTCCTGCCATTTCATTTATAGTTACATATTTAAATAGGCCTGGCTAATGATTAATACAACCCTTAGCGGTGCATCCACTGCCTTTTGTCTCTCTGACATGTGGGACTTCCCAAGGCACTGTTGGTGACTTCCAAGCTGGTGTCTCCTTGGGATTGCCTCAGGGTCTCTGCTGTTCCTGAGAAATTCAGACCTGGTCCTGCAAATATTTACACACCCGAGGAGAACTTTGTACACATGAGCCGTCCCACTGAACCAAATTAACGGGGCTACTCACGTGCATGGATCTGCAGGACCAAGGCTGCAGGTTGAGCAGACTGGGAAGACTGTCTTGTAGGTGTTTTGTCTTCTATTGTGACATTTCTCTCACACCCTTCAGTTCTGGCTGTTGTAAAGCACACACAGGATTTTGTCAGAGTCCGTATCTGTTTCTGGCCTGGCTGTGTAAATGAGCGTGTCAGAGCTCTGCTTGCTGGACTCTTATATTAATGCTTTTGAAATGCCAGCCCACTGGCCTGTTATATTCTGCAGCTGAACTTGCTAGGATGTATTTGGTCCTTAGGGGGCCTCAGAAAAGTACATTTTGCTCTATCCCCCATTTTTACATCCCCTACCTTCAGGAACAGCAGTGACGGAAGTTTGTCATCTAGGGAAATACCCTACCTGGAAGCATGACTCATCTCATGTCAAGTTTCTCAGTATCTGTCTATCAGTTACCACTGTATCTAATCCTGAAATTAAGCAAATTTCTGTGCAATATCTATTCCTGTCTGAGCACTCGTTGTGGTTGAACTACAAAAATGGGGACTTCCAGCTTTCACTGCTTGACCGTCACACCTGAATCAACTCTTGGACATTATATTATTTATTATTTATTTTATTATTTACAAATATTTGATCATCTAAAGCAGTGGAGAAGGATGACGAATTGTGTTGTGTTTTTTGTAATTATGCTCAGTCTGATTCAATATCTGGCTTTTTTTTTTCCTGGAGCAGTCTTTCTGGATCACTGTTAATCTCAGAGGGTTTTGAAAACATTAATGACTGAAGCATGACTCCGCTTTCTGGTGGGGCTTTTATATGTTGACGCCTCATGATTTCTAAAGACAATGTCTACAGGCCATAGTTCATGGCTACCAGCTTGAAATAGGATGGGAGGCACCTGGTTGTATTTTAGATGGCATTAAGATGCACATCAGACTGGACAATTGTAGCAAGGATCTGGGAGTCATATTTTGTTGTTCTGTTCCTGACTGCCGCTCAAATGCAGTCAGATCATGGGCAAGTTTCCTAACCTCTCTAGGGCATGGTTTCTCCTCTGTGAAATGAAGATGATGATAATTATCTACCTTCTATGAAGCTTAGGATGATGGTTGGAAAACACTTCAAGGGCCTGGAATGAAAGACATCATGAAAGCACAAACTATCCTTTATTTAGGTCAGCCTACATAAAATCCGACTCTTGCAGGGGGAAAATTAGTAGAGCAGTTACTTTATTTTTAAGAACTAACCCTTGAATTTGTGTCAGTGAAATCAGAATAAGGCTCTAAGATCAATTATTTAATATTTTATGCCATTGATTATGTGAAGTTAACTTGATTGCATGTTCTGTGGAGAGAGAGAGAGTTAAAACTGGAGCACTTCAGAGATTCATACTCTGTATTTGATTTGATAAATATATTAGCAGGTTGGAGGATCTTAGATTTTGTGCTTTCTTATAATAGCTAGAAGTGCAATGAATTAGCGAAATATATACATACTTTTGACTGTTAAAGGAAAAAGTAAAGGTTTGAGAGACTTCATGTCAAAATAACAAGCATTTCTCTCGTTCTTTCTCTCTCATTAGGAACCAGATATTCTCTGTATTGTTTTGTGGCTATAACAGGGGGGCCGAGAGCGAGAGAGAGCGCGCTCATGTATAGAAAGCATTGTGTCATGGAGGAGGGAGCCCAACAAAGCTAATTATATAGACACTCCCACTCTATTACCCTTGAAAGAAATTGAGCCCAACATTCTGCTCTTAAGCTCCTTAAATGATTCTTTTTGGGTGCAAGGATCTTATTTAGGAAATGAAATAGCTCCACTATGTAATCAGAGCAGAAATTGGAGCAAATCATTGTATTTACCCATTTGATTAGGTATTAAAACAGCTACTTAAGTTACCATTTAAAATCTGCTTAGCAATTGCACAGTGGTGCTAACTGGAGGCTTTAATTAGAAGAGGAAAAGATTATAATAGTCTAATATACTTTAAAAAATAGTGTGGCTCTTTTCTCTCATTGTTGAGGGCCAGATTCTGTCTGCTCCTGTGTGATTCTAATGATGGAGGTCGCAGAAAAGGGTAGGAGAATCCTGCTGCAGCAGTGAGATTCGAACCTTTCCACACCAGCTGGTCAGCCTAGACTAGTGCTGAAAGACGCTGCACCTCCAAAAAGGAGATATAGGCACCACTGCCTTGGAGGCATTGCAGCAAGTGGTATACGCTGCCTACCAGTCCCACCTCCCCAGCTGTGGTTACCAAATCACCATGTAGCCCTCAGGTTGCATTGTTTAACAGTGTGGATATTAATCTCTCTCCCATGAATCTATCACCCTTCTGTGCATGAACACACAAACACAAGTACCCTGCCTTCCTTGTAACATTAATTGCCTCACCACCATTGATCTGTCTGCAAAGGCTTGGAAATGTGCAGTTACTGAAGGTTTTGTTTCCCACCTTTATTCACAAAGCAAGGGAGTTTAACAGCAGAGTAGAGCTCCCAAACGGAGCAGGCTCCCTACCCATTGGTTTTGTGGGACAAAACAACCACCATGGTAGTGTTGGCACAGTTTTGAAGTGTATAATATGCTATAGAGAGACTAAATAACTGCCAAAATAATGTAGCTCGTGCTGATCAGGCCAATTTACTACAGCAAAGTCAGGTATGTGAAGAAGACTTGGGCCATGTCTGGACAGCAATGACGGACACCCAGCAAGTGTTAATTTTGCTAGTCCCCCTTATTGGCCACAAAATGTCAATAAAGGAGTGACTGGAAAAGAGCAGTGCTGAGCAATAAGACAATCATTCATTCATTCATTCTTATGCTGTCTGTTGTGAATCACTAAATAAATAAGCCTGGTTTGTTTGCCTTGGGCTGGTGTCTTGTAGCATTCCAAGTGTAACGTACAGGAGGGTTGTCTGTCACTCTACTGAATTTCTTACCATTAATGAGTCTGATCTTTGCTTTTATCTCATTGATTTGAGGAGCATAAGGGCTAAAAAATACTGTAATTGGAGAATCCATATTCATTATTCAGATCAGATGTATTTACACTGGAAGCTCTTTGAGTGCCTAGCCCAAAAGGGTTCTGGCCCATGACTGGAGCCTTCTAGACACTATGGTCACAGAAATAACACTACTAATAATGAATAGGAGGAGGGAAGCTTTGTGAGAAGAGCCACTAGCTGCTCCCAGTTTCAAGGAGTTCATCCTTTAACAACTGTTCACAAATGAGGGCAACTCATTTGGATAACAGCAAATCCACCCCAGTCGCCCCACCCAGGAGAGATGCTTCCAAAAGTGACCTGCTGACAAATATTTTTCATTCAAAAGAACAGTCCTGGCACCGTAAAAAGCTTGTAACCTTTACAGTGCCAGGCCATATGCAAATCAGGAGGCACTCCGTTCAGTTCCTCCTCATCCCCTGCGGGTGGTGCCTGTCAGCATGGGGTGCTGGTACCCCTGTTTGGCCGCTGTGAAGATGCCACATGTTCAAAGCATCACACAGTTGTCTTATGGATCAATTCACAGAGGTACCCAGGTACCCCAGCGATGGCTACCCTCAAAGTCACCCCAATTTGGGGTGACAGTGAGCCTTCCCTTGCAATACTCCTTGAACACTTACAGCCTGTGTGAAATGTGTTGGTAGGGCTTAGGCCATTCTCCACGCATGGCCCTTTGTCACATGGGTGCAGAATAACAAACCCAGTGACCTTACTTCTCTGCCACTTGTTCTGGATCTTACATGGGACCTTTTGCATCTTGCTTTCCCTGTGCAGTTGCTGCTTCAATCCCCTGTGTTATTTGCCTGAGGAGACACAGTGTTGTTAGGGCACATCTGGGAGCTGGGACAATTAGGTTTTATTCCTGCCTCTTTCACTGATCTGATCTGCGGCCAGAGGGGAAGTCATGACCTCTCTATGCCAGTGCTTACTCCACTGTAAAATGGCTGTAATAACCCATGCCGGCCTCCCAGGGTATTTGTTAGGATGAATTATTTGAGAGGCTCAGATGACAGGAGTTCCACACATGCAGATTGGTGTTGGCCTGGCCCTGATCCTGCAAGCATTCAGAGCTCCACTTGACTTTGAAACAAGTTTCAAGCACTTGTAAGACTGAGGCCTGTATGTGCGAACATCCTCACGTCATCCCCTGCCCGAGGAACACAGAATATGTGCTAATGCCATCATATCCGTGTCGTGGCTTCCTCTCAGCCCAGATGGGCACTGATTTAATTTGCAGGCAGCACAAAAGCCGCTCCTGTGGAGACATGCATTCCAGCATGCTGAATACCAGGACTTCCCTTTGCCAATCTTTTTTTCTTCACTTGACTGCAGAACAGTAGTTCAGTGTTTAATTATTGGGCCTTTCTGTCTCTTCAGCATTACCATGTCTCAAGCTGGCACGCAGATTTTTAATTTTAAACAAACATGAGGGCTTCTTTTTTTTTTCATGACGACTGTGCTAATGTTTTCTGTGCCGGGGGTCTGGTGTGCTGCAGTTTGCCCTCTGGTTCGTGAGTTCTTATCCTTTGACTGTCTCCCGCTGATGTTAGGCCATGCACACGTGCTTATCTGCTGAAAGTGAAGGGCTAAGTCAGGTTATTAAATCCTTGTTCTCATCCCATCATCTTTTCCATCCAGGAGATTCATTTTGCACAGTAACTTGGTGTCATTTGGGGAGCTGAGAGCATTGCCTGTCATGCTGACCAGTGCTGACTCATAGGTTCTTTGTGCTCCCCCGTCCATATCCATCTGTTGTCACTTGTCTTATGCTGAGACTCTCAGCTCTTTGGGGCAGAGCCCGGCTTTGTTCTGCGTCTGTGCACAGCAGGGTCCTGGTCTATCACCGGAGCTCTGAGATGCTATCGTAATACACCAAAGTAGCAGCCTAAAGCTGACGGGTCACTCTCATTGCTCCTGCGATGATCTGAACATAGCCCATGGAGGTTCTAGCTGAGGCATCAGTGAGTGAAGTGGTGTGGGTGTGAGTGAGCCCAGAACATGAAAGCACAGTGGACGGGCTGATTCACTGCTGACCTCCCTTGCTTTTGGCTTCCTCATGTTCATTATTTTCGAACACAAATAAAACGAAACTTTTTTTTTTAACATTTCCACCTGCCACCACATGCACACACCTCTCTCGCTGGTAGACTCTTCCCCAGTCTCATCGCGTGGCACAGTCCTGACTCAGACCCTGAGCCCAGATTTCCAACAAGTGCCCTAAAGACACACCTGCAGAACTGTAGGGTCTATGCCGTTGTGGAGGCAATTTCCTCTGGCCCCTGGTTGGACAGACAGTTCCAGAGCTGCTCCGGCAGCTGGGCAGTTACATGTGCTGGCATTTGTGTGCATGGTGACATAGTCCACCAGATTCTGCAAACATGTTTCTCCTGGGAAAGTTGGCCCCAGCGCCTGGGCATGAAAATATGCCAGTCTACAGCATCCATAGGAAGCTTCATGCTAAACTTTGTATAAAGCTAGAGGAGTGGAGGTATTACATTTCATTGCCATTAAAATCAAAGGGATCTTTGCCATTCAGTCAGATGGGGCCAGGGTTTTCTGCAAGAGAGTGAGCCAGGAGAAGGCTGGCTCTAGGTTTTCTGGAGCAGCTTGTGTGGGACCCCATCCAGATCCTTTCCCTTCTCTTGGCTTCTCCAGGAGGCTGCATCTTCTCTAGTGACCTCCTGGCTCCCTGTGGCACAGGAGGTGGTGCTGAAGTGGAGCTCTCCCAGCAGCGAAGGGCACTGGCCGAGCTGATTGCTGCAGCACTGCTCATGCTGGGGTCAGGCAGCACCAGAATCGGAGAAATGGGGTGGGGGAGGGACAGAATAGGTGAGTTGCATGTGGAGTGGTGTTATAGGTAGCAAAGAACGTAAGAACAGCCACACTGGATCAGACCAATGGTCCATCCAGCCCAGGAGCCTGTCTTCCCACAGTGGTCAGAGCCAGATGCTTCCTAGGGTATGACCAGAAAGGGGCAATTAGCAAGTGATCTGTCTCCTGTTATCCAGACCCAGCTTCTGGCCATTGGAGATTCAGGGACACCCAGAGCATTGCTAACCATCGAGGCTAATAGTCATTGATGGACCTGTCTTCCAGGAACTTATCTCATTCTTTTTTGAACCCAGTTATATTTTCGGCCTTCGGAACATCCCCTGACAAGGAGTTCCACAGGTTGACTGTGTGCTGAAGTGCCACCTTGTGTTAGTTTTAAACTTGCTACTATTAATTTCATTGGGAGAGCTCTGGTTCTTGTGTTATGTGAAGGATGTGAATGGCATCAGGCTGTGACTGGCCATCTGGAAACCTGACTGTTGTAACTGTGCCAGAGACCCTCTGCATGACCACAGTGCCCCTAGTCATTTAGTCTCTCGCTTCCTCACTTTCCCCAGTGTGTCCAATGGGGATAATGGCACTGACCCACCTTTGTAAAGAGCTGTGAGAGCTAAGGACCAAGAGTTAGTACTGACTGGTGGCGGGCAGATATTTCTCTGAAATTCCCTGTGAGCTGCTCAGCACATGTGGAGTATCTCTCTCTCTCTCTCTCATCCGATGTTTGTGAAATGACTAAGTAACGCTGATGGCATTAGTTGCTGGCCTGCATTAATTATTTCCGCAGGTTCTATTTACTTACTTGTTCCCTATGGGAATGCTGTGCATACAAATCACAGCAGCACTTAATTTCATTTCAGAAGCGGCTGGGAGGGGGGCCGGGGGGCTTGTGTATGCCTCAGCCCTGCCAGGTTTTTCCTTCTGTTTCATTTGTGCTGAGGTTTTTATTATCATTAAGCCAATCGTATCCATGGCACAAAAGGCTGAGTTACCTCGGTAACCACACTAGCTGGCATGGTAATCCATTTATAGTATCACTGCTCAGGTCTGATTAAATTGGCATGCTGATGACGTAAATGCTTGGCTGGGCGATGCTGAGGAGGCTGCTCCTAATAGGGACTCTCACCCTTACATTTATTCTCGCTTATTGAGTGAGACCCCTGCAGGAAATGTACAGAAATAAGGTGACAGGCAATTGACTCTTGCTTTCAGAACAACTTGTGCTGCGCGCAGCAGACAGCAATTTATATGAATGCAGACGGCAACCTGCACATGTTGTGCTGTTTCTTCCTCGTTGCAGAATTCACCACGCAGCTCTGCTGAATTAGAACTTGAGTCTTGAGCCTTGCTTGCCATCTGCCACTGTGATACAGGGAGCAGCTCCTCTGTCTGATGAGTTTACTTCCAGACACCACTTAAAAAGGACGAAGAGGGGTGGGGGGAATGTAGGATCTTTCTTCTTGTCAGTTTCCTGCAAACACAGACCTTTTTACTTGTTTGAAATAAGCCATTTTATTTATATCTGAATCTTTATCTCTGAACATATTTCTCAGTGATGGTGTTTCAAACAATGCAGTTCAAATCCCTCCAGCAGCATCTGTCCAGGCTCTGGAGGAAGAACGCTGGCAGCTCTGTGATCTTGTCTTTGTGCTTGTGATGTGGTCGAGTGGTTAGAGCAGGGGGACTGGGAGTCACTGGGGCTCCTGGGTTCTGTTCCAAATTTACTCTTGCCCCATGAAGAAGCCAGTTCACCTCCCAGTGCCTCAGTTTCGCCATTTGTAAAACAAGGATAAAAATTCTTCCCACTTGACAAAGGTGTTCAAGGCTGAAAGGTGTTATAGTTACTAAAGTGTTTTGAGAGCCTTGGATAAACCTCTATCATTGGAGATTTTTAAGAACAGGTTAGACAAACACCTGTCAAGGCAGGTCTAGATCAGTGGTTCTCCACTTGGGGTACATGAACCCCCTACGGTACGCAGAGCTCTTCCAGGGGGCACATCAACTCATCTAGAGATTTGCCTAGTTTTACAACAGGCTACATAAAAAGCACTAGCAAAGTCAGTACAAACTAAAATTTCGTATAGACAATGATCAGTTTGTACTGCTCTGTCTGATATACACTGAAATGTAAGTACAGTATTTACAATTCAGTTGCTTCATTTTATAATTATATGGTAAAATGAGAGTCAGCAATTTTTCAGTAACAGTGGGTGCTGGGACATTTGTATTTTTGTGTCTAATTTTTTAAGCAATTTTGTAAGTTTTTATGTGAGGTGAAACTTGGGGATAAGCAAGACAAATCAGAGCCCTGAAAGGGGTACAGTGGTCTGGAAAGCATGAGAACCACTGGTCTAGATAATACTTGGCTCTGCCTCAGTGCAGGGGACTGAACTAGATTACCTATCGAGGTCCCTTCCAGACCTATACTTCTGTGATCGCTCTGCAAGCTGTGTTGCCTTCAAACAGTTAGTATTTTAATTGTTAGTTTGGAATTATCCAGGTGTCTGAGCAGGAATTTAAGCCTTTTGCAAAGGAAATCTGTGAATATTTTGGGTGGTGGAATAATTGTAGCAATTAATAGTTAGGTACTTGCCACGTAGTGTTGTGGCTGGCCAAAGTAGATGTGGCGATGGTGAATTTGGCCCTAGAAATCTGTAAGTCACCAGAGGAACAGCACGGCTTCTGTGGACAGAAGTGGACTCCAGGTCTGCTACTGTTAATTCCTGTGCAGTTCCAAGGGATTTTTGCCCTGGGAAATAGAGGTTAGGTGGGGCCATTTGGATTCAGAGCATCATGCCATTGGATCTCTCTCTCATCAACATGCTAGAGGTGCTGCTGTCCTAAGCAATTGACGCCTTCTGCCGGCACGGAACATGAAATCACTGATGTCTTCTAGGGGTTAATCATATTGTCTGTGGCAGTAGGTGCACAATCAGTGAGAATCCCTGTGTGTGTTGGTGCAAAGTGTCTTTTACCTTTACCACTACCCTTTGCTGGCTCTCCCTTACCTTCCAAAGTTTCCAGGCACTTGGCTGTAAAAAATTAGGGGCTCTGAATATGCCGGAGGAAATATCTGGTCCATCTAGTCCATGGATTCTTATCCTTAGAGGTGGAGAGCAATAGCCCCAGTTCATTTTCTCAGCATTCCCTTTGCTGTCTCGTCATACGTCAGGCAGCACGGGGAGCACTGCTGGGATCAGTGCTCTGCCTAAGACATGAGGTTCAGGAGAGAAGCACATAGTGCCTGAGTGTGGTGGCTTCAGAACCATGGTGTGATGATGGTTGTGACCTGCTTTTAGATTACCTGAAATTCATGAACAAAGCATCTTGTTCCCCAGCATTTTTTCCCCAAAGACTAGCCAGAAAATTCTATGCTCTCAGCAATGGGATAAAGGAAGAGATTATTTTTCTTGCTTTTGCTGGATTTTACCTATGGCTGTATTCTAAACTTTTTTTCTCCAGTATCCCCTGCATAGATGACCTGGGATGATGGCGTGCAAGCTGACAGTGTTCGTATGTATTGTACAGTACATTAATCTTAACAGTGGAAAGATTAAAGACCTAATCGTGTTAGTGCCTTGGAAAAAGCCTTTACCCCAGGGCGATGCTTTAAATTTCAACTTTAATGGCTAATGCCTTTAATTTATGGTTTCCAGCACGAAAAGGTTTAAATGATCAGCAGCAGAACTCCGTGACAGCACAGGAAGGGGCCAAGTCCCTCCTTGGGGTAACTCCACCAGTGTAGAGATCCACTAGTGACAGGGACTCCTGGGAGGTTCACCCAACTGTTAATCGATGGGGCAGTTTGTCAAGGAGGCATTTGGGGTAGGCCTTTGGCAGGGGTAGCTGCATTGGCCGCATTCAGGAGCAGGAGAAGTTCCAGGTGACCCCATCCCCTCTGCGGATGGTAGAAGGTATTATTGGGAACTCAGGTTAAGGTTGTGCCCCCATAAAGTTGGTTGGAAAAGTAGCTCTTTCTCCTCATGGCTTCACAGTAAAAACAACAAGGAGTCTGGTGGCACCTTAAAGACTAACATTTATTTGGGCATAAGCTTTTGTGGGTAAAAAACCTCACTTCTTCAGATGCTTCACAGTGTGTCTCTTTAACTAATATTGCCCTCTTAATAGGGTCCCATCCACCCTCGATGCTAAGACTGTGGTAGGATTGCATAGGAGTTACCCAGATACTCTCCCTATCTCCTGTCTGCGTTTTCGAGACACCTGTCACCACAGCATCAATGTGAGTTCCCACGTAGGCATCTGAAGAGCCATCCAGTGTATGAGCCTCGCGGAGTATTTGCACAGCTTCATCCCAGCTAAGAATTTCCATTAGATGCGAAGGGTCTGCCCCCAGAGTCTCCAGAGGAGGAAAGCAGAGACCTTGCTGACTCCGTTTTCTAAAGCAGCCTTTAATCTGTGAGCTGTTTACATGGCTAGCTCAGAGGACACCCATACTGCACTAGGGAAAGTCCCACTAAAATTCCCCTCCTCTCACCATCAGGCTGTGATTTGTTTGTGTGGTTGTTTTAGAACTCCTGGAAATTTTCATTTCAAGCAAGCAAAATTTCAGCTCATTTGTCTACCAAATTAGACCAAGGCAGGAGATAAATGGAGATAAAATTCCTCTTTGTTGAACCAGACATGCTCATTGGAGAAAGGCAGGGACGGAGGGAGGGCTCTCCAATGTTTGCGTGCATTTTAATTTTGATGCCTGACCCAACTCTTCTTTAAAATCTTTGGGATATTTGTAATTGATTTCAATGGGAACAAGATTGATGGACAGAGAGTTTGGTTTTGCATCAAGGGTTTTTTTTGTTTTTGTTTTTTTCAGGGGAGTGGGAGGTGGGTGCTATGTTTAACATTTTTTCTTCAGTAGGAAAGTTCACTCCTTATTCTCTCTCTTTGCTCTGCTGCTGAGTCATGGAAGTGAGAGAACTTGTAGGTGTCTTAGCAGCAGAGAGAGTAATATTGTCATTTACAGACGGTTATGCTTTCCAGAAAACTTTTTTTTTTCTTTTTGTGGGTTGCAAAAGTGATTAATCTGCTGCTGAATCTGACTAAGGAGATTTTGTTTAAGAATTTTTTTTTTAAAGAAAGAAAATCTGTTTCCACTTCTGGGAAACAATGCAGTAGGGATTTTTTTAAAAAAAATTGCCACAAAAGACAACAGAATGTGTCCTTTTCTAATAATACCCCTCCGTCTCTTCATTCTTCCCGTCTCTTTCCTCGCCTCACAGAAAAGTCCAAGAGAAGTTGATAGGAATAAAACCAACAGAAACATAAGAGAGTTCAGTATTGCCAACCCCAGCTGTTCAAAAATTCACGTCAGGCCATGCAAAACCATGAGATTAAAAAAAATATAATGATTTAAAGCCAAAGAAATATACTGAATTTGGGGTTCATTTTTTATTTTCCTTCTGACTTTTGACTGTTTAGGGCAGTAGTTCTCAAAGTAGTTTCCAGATGACTGTAGCCCTTTCAGGAGTCTGATTTGTCTTGTATGCCCCCAAGTTTCACCTCATTTAAAAACCGCTTGCTTACAAAATCAGACCTAAAAATACAAAAGGGTCCCAGCCACACTGTTACTAAAAATGGATGACTTCCTCATTTTTGCCATATAATAATAAAATAAATCAATTGGAATATAAATATTTTATTTACATTTCAGTGTATAGTGCATATAGTAAAAACAAGACATGGCATGAAATTTTAGTTTGTACTGACTTCACTAGTGCTTTTTATGTAGCCTGTTGTAAAACTAGGCAAATATCTGGATGAGTTGATGTACCCCTTTGTTAACCATTGCATATACCCAGGGGTACATGTACCCCTGGTTGAGAACCACTGATTTAAGGGTCACTTTGGGCACACTGTCAAGCTTTACTCATCAACCTTTAGAAAGAAAGAAAGGAAGGAAAGAAGAGTCTCATGTAATCCTGTGACTCCAGGATCTGGGCCTTTAAGAAAAACACCAAATATTTTTAAGCTTGCAAGTAGAACTGGTAACATTGACTGGGTTTTATGGAAATTACTTGAAAATCTATAGGTCCGTATCCTCAGCCGGTGTAAATTAGTGTAGCTTTTTTGACTTGAACGGACCTGCAGCAATTTACATGAGCTGAGGATCTGGCTCATAGAATGAATACAGAATAATTCCTTTCTGGAGTTTTTTCCACCATCCGGTAGAATTGCTAAGCAGGCCTATAACTCTGTGGGATGGTGCAGAAAGCCTGTTGAAACTCCAGAAAATTAGTTTTCTATTAAATTCAGTAAGACTTTTCTGGAAGACTTTGGGGTGGATCTCATGCCTGTGCAGAGAGCCCACACAAGATTATGGAGGGCTCGAGCCCTGCCTCAATCTTGTGTTAGTGGCTTCAATGGCGCACAAGGCCTCGTGCCGTTCCTCTGCACTGGGACGAACATCACTGCTTGCTATGGACTGCTCACAAAAGGAAGAAGCACCAGGGAGATGCTATGAGGATGGGACTGCCAAGGTGAGGTGGCTGAGCAGTGTGGGGGGTCTCTGCCCCTTCTGGGGACCCCCGGAGGCCAGCACTGAGGGGAAGGGCCTGCGTACTCTGTGGCTGAGTGGATCAAGTCGCCTCCTGGGTGGCATAAATAAATAAATTAACAGAAATATACCTATCTCCTAGAACTGTAAGGGACCCTGGAAGGTCATTGAGTCCAGGTCTCTGCCTTCACTAGCAGGACCAAGTACTGATTTTGCCCTAGATTCCTAAGTGGCCCCCTTAAGGATTGAGCTCACAGCCCTGGGTTTAGCAGGCCAATGCTCAAACCACTGAGCTATCCCTCCTCTGCCTCCCTAGAGAACATGTGCAGTGACTGTTCTGGCCCATGGGCAGGAGGAATCTTAAACGGATAGCCCCTCACCCTGGCCCTAGAGAGGCTTGGGGGATAGGGTAAATTTCACCTGTACACGCCACCTGGCAGAAATTCCAACCTGACTCTCAAAGCCTCCTGGGCTGCCTCTTTCACTGGTCTCTCTTCATTTTAACTCTTTGATTGCTTTGGGTCTTATTTGTCCTGTCCCTGCTCCTGGTACAATATCCCTGACTTTTCTCCTCCCTCCTGTCCATTGCCTTCTGTTGCCGACCTCTCTGCCCCGCCTCCACTATAGCACAGCCCTGATCCTTTGGCCTTTGACAAAACCTGCTTTGTGCCATTTAAGTGGAATCTTGATGTTTACATCACCTACCCTGTGAGGCTTTAACAATTACATTTTTCTGTGATATGGTTTCTCTCTAGCTTTTCGGCAAAGGTGAGCTTTGGGCTCGGGCAGCTTTCTTGGTCAGGGCAAGAGAAGCTGTGCTCTGCAGCTACCTTGTATCTCTGGCAAACCACGCTTACAGCTGTACTTGTAAATTCAAGGAGTGGGTGGGGGGGAATTAATCTACTTTAACCTTCATTTTTTACAATTCCACAGAGATACCCATGACTCATTTTGAGAATTCAAAGAGTCCACAAGGACTAGAATTACCTTTCTGAAAGCTTATCGAATGGCATTGCTTTGTGTTTTAATGATTGGTCTCTCTGTGAATTTTTATGGATTGTAAGTAGGAGAGATTCATTGACTTCTTAGGATGCCAGGAACTTTTGACATGTGCATTATGATTTTTTTTTTTTAAAGGAAACTTTAAATAATTTAATGAATCAGGAAAAAACATGATAAAAATTAGTTGGAGCTAGAAATGGTTCCAAACCTAAATTCTCCCCCGCAACTCTCCTCCCCACCCCTCAATTTCAGACCTGGTGTTTTGCTTTGGCCCAAGACAAACATATATGAAAGCTGCAACGCTTGGCTCTGGACCTCGTGGCTTTCAGAGTTTTGGGGTGCCCACAAATGGGACTTTGGATGGGGCCTGTCTCTTGGTTTGAACATTGTGGGAGCCAAGCTGCTCAGGTAGCTAGAATCTCTACTTTGTTAAGTCCCAAAACTTCTTCCCCCGGGCTAGAAAGTCATTTTTTCAAATTGTTAAGTTTAAAATGTCAAGATCAGTTAGGCTATAAATCCCAATAGCCATCAGTATGTATTTATTCAGCTACCACATGAATGCATAATTTAGATGTCATTGTCAATAAATACATACAAAATTAGTAGAAACAACTTGCAATGAGGTAAAAGAAATGGAGGGTGAGGAGAATTTCTGTCTTAAATTGGACGGCATGTTTTGAATTCCATGAGCAAAAGTGTTTGGTGTAATTGTATATGGGTCCCTAAAAACGGTTGACCTAGAGAGATTCATTGTTAGATACCATTGCTATTATGCATTTGATTCACTTCTCAGAGGTGCTGCAGTCTGATGCCAGTGCAGCCTATATTTAGCATAGATTATAAATTCCATTTGCTTTGGTTTAGGTTACAGCAATATGAAAAGAAGAGATCATTTTTCCTGTTCACTTTTCAGCGTAACATGATAATTATTACCTAGAGGAGGTGTTATCTCTGAGGTTCATTACAGTTTGCATAGAAACCTGCAATACATTTCGGGGAGGGCGAGGGAGGTGATTTTTAAATGTATTAACCATCCAAATGTGTAGAGAACAATGAGCCATTTTCTGATCGGTTACACCTGTGTAAAACCAAAGTAAATTGAAGTCAATGGATTTACTTTACATTGACACTGGTGTCGTTGAGCTCATAATCTGTCCTGTTGTGTCTTTTTAAATGTAATCCAGGTACTGTAGGTATTATAGAATATTCTAGCCCTTAGCTAAATTCCACCCTGATAGGTTTAGCTCAATCAGTAGTCGAAGCAAAAGTCTTGAGATCTGATTTTGATTTAAGAACAGTATAAGTGAAGAAAATTATAAATCATTACTGAATAGAGCTCATCAGGTCATCATTGCTGAAGTTTAATTGACTTCTTTTTTAAAAAAAACTGCTGAGCTGGGAGAAGTGCAGTGTATAAAGAAACCTGGTATTAAACTAAGGCATGATATTAAGTTGTCTGGAGAAAAGTTGATTTTCAGAATAAGTAGTCACCTCATTCAGCAATATGCAGCAGCTTGAAAAACATTGCTCTTGCATTCTGGAGACAAATGGGAAGGAGCTGTTGGGTTTTTTATATTAGAATTACAATCGCCTGTGGGTGGATTTTGTTTCCCTGGGTAGATTTAGGAAAACTAGATTAATTGATAATGCAATTTCCAAGTGAGCCAAGCCTAGTGAGGCAATGAATCCATTATTACTTTACATAGACGTTTTAGGTTGATATGACGTCTGGAAAACAAAAGTACCAGGCCAGATGCTACATTTCTATCAAAGTAATGTGTCTTTAAGTAAATACCTTATTAGCAACAAATTGAATAATAGAGCCCATTTCTATGAAATTGTTAGGAAATGACCCTGATTCCCATTTCATTTAATAAAGAAACAGTGTTCTCTGTAAGTATCTAGATAGCTTTTTACTTGAGTATCATTGTTTGAGAGATGGTATTCTGTGCTGTAACAAAATTATGCTTCTCTTTCATTTCCCAGATTTGTTTTAATACTATTCTGGATTTTAAATTGAACATGTTATGGTGGGTCAACTTGCCTCATCAGTTCCAGAATGTAATATATGTGTAGGGGGTGGTGGTATGTATATAAAGTCTGTCTGTCTGTCTGTAAAAACATATGCATATAACTGAAAATGTGGTATGGAAATTATATATATATGGGGATGAAGATAATATACATATAATATGGTTTTGTCCCCACATGTATAAGTTCCACACCGCATGTTCAATTATATGTATGTTATATGTTGTTTACTCTCTCTCTCTCTCAAATCAGATATGTTTATGAGTTTCTTGGAAGCTGAAATATTGTGGACATTAAAATTCTTTAACCGGCTATGATAACATAGACAGAGCTGTTAAGTAAAAGAACACCCTTTACACGGGCAGTGGGCTAGAATCAAATGGAACCATCTGACAAACTACTCTAATCTGGTTTGCTGGCTGGAAATCATCAGTCAACAGAGAAGGTAGGTGTTCATGCTGGGTAAAAAAGAAAAAAAGCGACTTCAGACGTCTCCTTGTCGTATTTTTACGTTGCTATATTTTGCAAAGGTTCCATCGTTTCTCTCTCGTCCTAACCATTTATGCTAGTAATTCAAATAATTTTGTAACTCACTCTCAATATTGGCAGATGAGTGGTTCACTAACATGATTGAACTTTAAGAAAGCAGATGTTACATGAGCACAGACTAGTCCACCGCTGCTTTTACTCTTCTGCGCTCCTGTATGCACAGAGTGCAAAAAATATGGAGAAGAGGAACGAAAACAGATAGTTGTGCAGGAAGTGACGAGACATCATCATCATTCAGATTTTTTGTGGAAAGACAATTTTTTTTTAAAGTTGGGTTAATTGGCTCTTTGAGTTTAAAAATATGAATAAAATTAAAATTAAGTGCAAGTGATATTACAAATAAATGGAATCCTGAACAAGAAATATGAAATTAAGTAATAAGAACCCAAAGCAAGTGCTATATGAGTATATGTCAAGGTTTTTTCCCCACTTTGAACTTTAGAGTTCAATAAGTGGGGACCTGCATGAATACTCTTAAGCTTAATTATTAGCTTAGGTCTGGGACACTGCCACCAGACAGAAGTCTGTGTCTGGCACACTTTCTGTTCCCCCAAAACCTTCCCTGGGGAACCCAAGACCCAAACCCCTTGGGTCTTAAAACAAGGAGAAATTAACCATCCCCCTCCTTTTCCCCACAGACTCTCCCCTCCCTGGGTTGCCTTGAGAGGCTTAACAGATCCAACACTCCTTGGTTCTTAAACCAAAGAGGAATTAACCATCCCCCTTTTTTCCCCCACCAATTCCTGGTGAGTTCAAACTCAATCCCTTGGATTTTAAAACAAGGAAAATCAAATCAGGTCTTAAAAAGAAAGCTTTTAATTAAAGAAGAAAAGGTAAAAATATCTCTGTAAAATCAGGATGGAAAATGCTTACAGGTACTCAGATTCATATAGACAGAGGGACACTCCCCCAGCCTGAGATCAAGTTACAGCAAACAGAGGTAAAAATCCTTCCAGCAAAAAGACACATTTACAAGTTAAGAAAACAAACATAAGACTAGTCCGCCTTGCCTGGCTATTACTTACTGTTTTGAAACATGAAAGACTGATTCAGAAAGATTGGGAAAGCCTGGAATGATGTCCCGTCTCTCTCAGTTCCAAGAGTGAACAACGAACGAAACAAACAGCACAAACAAAGATTACCCTCCACCAAGATTTGAAAGTATCTTGTCCCCCTGTTGGTCCTCTGGTCAAGTGTCAGTCAGGTTTCCTGAGCCTCTTAACCTCTTACAGGTAAAAGAGACATTAACCCTTAACCATCTGTTTATGACAGTATATATGTATTTCATTATCTTCATGTGAGTAAATACACATCATTTTAATGCCATATAAAGTTTAAAAGGAGTGACACCAACAATGTTCTATAGAAATTGCTCTTTACAAAAGAAACCTACAGAATTTAGTGGAAAATTATTTCATTTTTGGAATTTTGGGGGGGGGGGAGGGTTGAAAAGAGATGGGAGGATGACTCTTCCATAGAATTTAATATAGAATTCTATGCCTGCTATAGATTTTTGTGGGATGGCTTAAAACCCCTAAAGAAATACTATCATTTTCTGTTAAGTTCTACAGTACTGTTCTAGAAGGGGTGTGTGGATTTGGGTGTCTATTTTATATGTATACATACTCTCACTTTCTTAGTATACACTCATTTTCTGTAGCTCATAAGGTCATTACAGATAGTCACAGAGATAGCTGCATTCTCTGTACATTCCTTTTCACTCTCATCATAACTATGAACTACAGTATCTTGAATCCTATTTCATATTGTAGCAATAAGAGGAAAACTTCATAAGTCTGAAGATGGCTTAATAATGATACTTTAAGTGCATAAGCTTTGATATGCTTAGCTACAGCATCAGTCATAAAATACTTCACTTATCAGTACTTTGCTAATATATGGGGGTGGGGAGTTTCACCAGTGGCTGGCAAAGCAATTACTTGCCTGTGCCAAGCAAAGTACAACATTCGTTGCTGAACATCGTGCTTCTAGGAGCCTTCTTGCATGGCTAAACTGACATCCTGCAAAAACCATGTTCCTGAGCTCATTTCTCCATTCCTCTGCATGTACTGACTTGTTGTTCACATGGCATCACTTCATCCCATTTGTGGTCATCTGTTCCTGGGTTGTATTCAACAGTTCTGCCTTCAGAGCTAACGATGGGACTCTGGCATGCCAGCTCTTGATGTTTACTGTTGAGCCCATAAGCCACAGATTTCAGCAAATGTAGAAAGCCATTGCCGCATAGTTCTGGAGTCCAAGATGGCTCTGTTTTCTCTTTGCAGTCATAAGGGATGGAAGTTATTGGAAGATCACGACATGAGTTGATGAAAGGTTTAGTTGTTTATGTTTATGGTCAACAACCTTTGTTGCATTTTGGCCAAGATCTATCAAGGTATTTGTGTTCATGTGGCAATGTCATGCATTCCTGTAGATAATTTATGGTAGATGGCTCAGCTAGCTGAACCAGACTGGTGGATTTGCGAGACAAGTCCATTTTAATCATAACGAGATTTCTCAATGAATTAAACTAAAGCGATACCCTTTTGTTGTCTATCAAAGTTAAAAGTATTTAGACCAGCTGTTTGTGTTGCTTTTATGTAAAAGGTGATAGCACCTTGATCCCCCTATGCTGTTCAGTGGCTAAAATATTGCTTTGGTTTCTATAATGAAATCAGGAACCTTCTTGGGCAAAGTTTGAGATCTGAGATACGGATGGTAATTTTAACATCGGTAATTCCATGGTCATTAGGTCAGGTTGTTTATCCAAATTAATATATCCTCCCTTTGGAAGCCATGCCATCTCTCACATAATCTTCCTCATTCACGTCAGGTGATAGTTTATCACCCAAAAAACTCAAAGCTGTAATAGTCTTGTGGCAATGTTTTCTTGGAACCCGCAATTGCATCACAGGGGAAAACAGATGAAAAGTAAATCTGGACCCAAAGAACATAAGCTCAGTTCATCCCCAGCATAATGCTACTGGCCATACCAGACGTATGCTGGGAATGAATTGGGTCCGTTGATGAAGTTACAGTGGTAGCCTGATAGGCTTCTACGCTTCTTAGATGTTCCTGAGCTCTCCAGAATGAATGCAGTGCTGTAAATGGAAGAGTGTGATCTGCCCACATCATTTGGTCCATGTGTTGAACTTAGAATTAAGATTTTTGTTTGTTTTTGCTTTGCACTTGTAACTTGCTGAAAGTTGTCCTCCAAGATAGAGTGCTGGAGGCCTTGTTGTTGTCATCCTCCTTCCTCCACTACTTCCTTCCTTATGTTTCAAGCTAGTGTCATGTCCGAGTCCACAAGAAATCGTTAAAGGAAACGGTAATGACTATGCTGATCACTCCCCTCCTCCCCATCCAACCCACCTGAATTCTGTAGCAGGTGCAGAGAGGGGCAATGGGGCAGAAAGAAATAAAATTGAGAATTATCTAGTGCTCCTCTGGTTGCTTCATGGCATATGCAAAGCCTGGGCCCCTTCTTTTCAATCCAGCCTGAGACAAAGACTATTAGACTTCTCCATGATTGACTTTCAGTGAAATGTCTGGAAGGACTCCTCAAATATCTGGCTGCTGCCTGGGTAGCTAGCTATTAAAGCTGTATCCACACAAATACAGCTGTACCATATGGGTGCAGCTGCTGATTTGTGTACAGTGTATGCCATAAAAACATTTGCATTTCTTGGGAATGAAATACAAATTTGCAGTGGGATCTTGATAGAGAATAAGTCAATCTACTGGATTAATGCGTTTTATTAGACTGTAAATTCTTTGGGCTGGATTTTTAAATATATTTAGGTGCTAAGGATGAAGATAGGACTTTTTAAAGTGAGACATCAAAGTAATCTAAATTTAAGCATACATAAATAACTTGTATGACAGTCAATATTCACTTAGACCTTTAGGCTTTGGAAATGCATCCCAGTAGCCCTAAGAAGTGCAAATAGACAACTCTGAAAATCGGGCTCCTTGGGACATCCTGAACCCTTTGTACAACCAACATTGAATCATCTTGATTATCTGCTGTACTGGAAACTCTTAATGTTTATGCTGAAATGTATTCACTTCCACTTCATTTAAAGAGACAGGATTGTAGTTGCTGGTTTAAAATGATTTCCTTATCCTAAACCAAGATATTGTCTACTTAAGTATTTTCCGCCTTGTGCACTGAATGCAAGCTTCACTTAATTTTGTGACTGGTAGTTCACCTTTCTGCTGCCAGACTAACTCACTCATAAAAGAGGCAGTACATTTAGGTTACTTCCTTCTGTGATTAACAGGGCTCTTGTGTTTTTTCCCATTTAAAAAAAACCTCTGATTTTGTTTTATTTTTGACAGTAGCGGTGGTTCTGAATATAATTCCTTCCTGCTTTTGTTTCTCTCTTCAGCTCTGTTTGTTAGTATCTGGGGTTTCTGGTTTACTCTCTCTTTGCAATATTAATTTGCAGGAATAAGGTGATGGTAACAGACATGATTGAAATTTGCATTTGCAAAGTGCACTAGGTGCTTTCCCCTAGTACGCAAACAGCAGAATAGCCCGCATTAGTTTGGAAACAACCTTAGAGAATACCACAGGTATGTTTTGGTGGGATTGGTCATTCACAAATATGATGCTTTTGAAGCAGGCCATGCAGATGTGGCTGGAAAGAGGGATACATAAATAAGCTTCCAAGAGCCCTCTTCCCCCACTCCCGCCACTCATTCCTTCCTGTGTATTTCTGGGCTGCTGCTTATGGTATGTGCAGAACTATCCCCTTCATTATACTAATCCCCCATGTATCTGACACATCCACATATACATAGACAAATCCATTTACCCATCTCACCTGCCTGCCGTTGGCTGTCTAGATCACACACAGCCCCTTGGTATCTGAGCACCTTTCTCTCCTCCTAGAAATCCCTTCTTCTGTGGGGCCTTTAAATGTGAACCACCTGAGCGAGAATCCTGCACCATCTCCAGCTCCTATTGGCTTAGCACCTTGATGTTACCTTAACCTGGAGAACCCCAGCTCCTATTGGCTTACCACCTTGGTGTTACCTGAACCTGGAGAACCCCAGCTCCTATTGGCTTACCACCTTGCTGTTACCTGAACCTGGAGAACCCCCATTTCAGAATGAGGGCTAAGACACCGGTGAATAGTTGTGTGTGTAACCAGAGATGCTGAAGCCAGATAGTGGCCAGCCCTGTGTGGGGTAGACAAAAGGGGTCAAGAAACCTTTTCTCCTTCTGCCCCTGCTCAGGGGACAGACACAGGACTTGTCTTTGTCCTCGCAGGGAGCTCTTGTGCTCTCAGAAGTGCTAGACTTCCCCAAATGCCATAGTCCTTCCCCTTTTCTCTACTATACCCTATGCACTGGTTTTGCCCTGCCCCACCCCCACCCCCTCAACACTGCCAGAGGAATTGAGGGTGAGTCATGCTGACTGCCTCCTGTGACGCCTCCTGGTGCAGATTTCCTCCATCTGAATGCAGACTGTGGTTTGAGTGACACAGTACAGCCCTCAGCTACTTGTCTACGGTCACAGAGTGACTCGGGAAGAGCAGGGAATATAGCCCAGGCCCCCTTGCTCCTTGTCCCCTGCTCTAACCATGGTTAGACCACACTGCGAGACGGAGATCTGCTCCTTGTGCTCTTTTCTTTGTTCATTTGGTCTCCGTTCTGTGCCCTTCTTGGACTATATTGCCCCAGTCAATAGGCCCAGGGGGCTGTCTGGGTTGGAGAGTGCCTTCCCTGAACAACACCAAGTCTGCCTTGTTTCTGGCCTGCAAGGGGGGACCCCAGGGTGTGTAATCAACACACTAAATGTGGTTACAAAAAAAGAGAGAGACAATCCCATATTGTGGGTTGGAAGGGTTAAAACTGTCGAATTTTCGTGCCGATTTAAACTCCACTTGTGTTTTTGCAGCGGTTCCTCATTATCTTCTCTCAGAGCCTGTTTTTCAAACACAAAAGTTGTGCAGAGGTTTGGTTAACAGAGCCTCTCCCCCCACCCACTAGCTCTCTAATAGCCCATTGTCATTAAAACATTATCCAGCTTCTCCCCACTCTGCCCCGTGAAAAGCACTTTCTTGGGGGTACTGTATGTATACTCTGCTGCGTTTAGGCCCTTTCATCCCATTACAACAAGTGGACAAGTATTCATTTACAAGAACAAAATAGACGGGGAAACTGGCAAGTTTCTAGCATGCTCAGGCACATTCACTGGGCAGTTTCTCATTAGGTGAGCAAATAAGCTCCTTTCATCACCTGGAGGGCCCTGAGTCACTTCCTACCCATAAAAGCAACAGAGAGTCCTGTGGCACCTTATAGACTAACAGATGTATTGCACTAATGCATGCGTCTGATGAAGTGGGTGTTCACCTACGAAAGCTCATGCTCAAATACGTGTTAGTCTATAAGGTGCCACAGGACTCTTTGCTGCTTTTTACAGATCCAGACTAACATAGCTACCCCTCTGATACCCATAGTTTCTCTATGCTCACTCCTACATCTTTCCACCCCACTCACTTTACTGTCCGTCCCAGGAATCCCATGGTTGTTTGGAAGGTCAGGGATTAAATACAGTCGGCTTTATTTTTCTCCTGCTGAAGTTTACTGCCTTGCTTTCTTTCACCTCTCTCACTTGTTTGGAGTCAGGTCTGTGCTATCGTTTTCCTTTCTCTCTCTACATTTGTTTATAGTAACTCATTCACAGTGGTCTCCCTTAAAAACACTACAGCACACTTGGAAATCTTCTCACCTAAATCCCCTATGCTAGTTAACCTTTATAAATTCTCTGCCTAATGGCAGATGAAATTTGAGATTTTCTTACTCTTTTTTTATTGGGTTTCTTTCTGTGTTGTATACGGGAGGCTGAATGGTATTTTATGTATGCAACTTACGAAGGGTCTATAAATTCTATAATGCCCCTCTTTCCACTGCTGTCTGAGGTTTGGTAGCAACTCATACAAGATTGGTAATCTGTGGGATCAGATATTTGCCTAAAGTTGAATGCAGCCTTACTGTAGACCACCCTGGGGTCCATTCATTGCTTCTGCCTCCACTAAGGCTGAAACTGACTCTTAGATTATAGAATTGATTTGGGGTGAAATTCGTTCTCATGCAGAAAGCTCAACAGAAGCTTGGGAAACCATTTAAGACCAATTTAAAAGTGACAAGCAAAGGAAATTTTTTTTAAATTGCATTTCTTCACTTTTCTGTTTCTTCCTCTCTATAATGAAAGCAGGGAAAATATATAAAATTTTCAAAAGAAAAAGAGGAAAACTAGGTGAATGTTAAGAACTTTCCCACCCTTTTTTTGGTTGTCTTGGATCATCAGCAAAGATGGCCTTTCATTAGGCAGTGGGGTTAAATAGGTCTTAACCAAAACAAACAAACATTTTACCCACATGAGACCTAAAATCTCCTAAGTCTATTGCTCAGTTCTTGTTTCACTAATTCTGCATTTGTCCACTGAGTCCCAGGGACAGGCCTGATCTCACAACACATCCATGGCAGAGCTGTGAACAGAACCAATGTCTCTTGAATCCCAGTCCTGTTCACACTGGATTCAGAGGACTTAAGCCTTCAGGATTGCTGGCCTCACTCTGCGCTAACACCTCACTGCAATCACTCCAGATTCACACCAGCATAACTGAAAGCAGAACCAGGCTTCATATGTGTATATTAGCATAGCCCTGGATTTTCCTTTGGCATTTGATCTGGGGTCATGTGTATTGCTTTGGGAAGACTTCCTTGGGAGCTGCTTTTAATCCATCCCTTTGCCCTGCCTTTTGTGTATTAAAAGGAGCCGCCTTATCAGTGGGCAGGATCTTGTGAACACATTTCGGAGTCCTCTCCATTTCAGAGCTCTCTTATTTTACAGGAATCTTTACAGCTATTCACGTCGGCTCCCCTCATTTTACTCTCCAGCAATTGCTTTTGTTTAAGGCAGTTTTTTTGTAGAGTCAAAATCCCAGAGAAAAGTGGAAATATCCTGCTTGGCAGTTCTGTTCTGTTGCACAGGTTTTGCCCCGCTCTGCTATTACCATTTTATAATGTGTAGTCCCAGGTACATTCCTCCTTTACTTAGCAGTTTCTGTGGCTGTGCAGCTGGTGCTATAAAATCCTATTTCCATTTAACTCTGGCTGTTTGTTTTTACCAGCTGTATGTTTCCTTCTTGTTGATGATAAGATTTTTCTCCTCTTATTGTTCCACAGGGCTCTGGGTTCACCACCAGCTCCCCAGTTACTTCTCCCCCGGGATCTACTCCGGTTACTGGGCACAAGCGGATGATCATTCCCAACCAGCCGCCTCTCACTGCCACCAAGAAATCTACTGCCAAGGCACCGATGCAACCTGCTGCTCTGCCTGCCCCAGTCCCAGTTACTCCTGTTGGTACACTAAAACCTCAGCCACAGCCAGTTCCAGCTTCTTATATCACCGCGTCCACTCCCACCCGACCAGCGTTCAACGTACAGGTGAAAACAGCCCAGCCAAGCCCTCACTTCCAGCCACCTGGCCCACCGCCTGTTCAGTATGGGCTGGGTTCAAACCAGTCCTATGCTCCTCAGCCAGCACGGCCCCCGGGGCCAGCACAGTATGTTCCATCTCAGCCTCGTGGCCCTGACTATGGGTACGCTCCCCAGCCTGCACGTCCTTCGGAACCTGGCTATGGCTATGTACCTTCACAGGGGCGGTATCAAGATCTTTACTACCCTGCAGGCCCTGGATATGGCGGAAGAAATGGCTCAGAACCATCCTATGTGCCGCAAAACACGTGGAAGCTCGAGCCAGCCTATCCCACAGCTAACACCGTGGCCCAAAATCCACCTGGGACGTACCAACCGCCCAGCACAAAAAAGACCTACATTAC
This sequence comes from Chelonoidis abingdonii, assembly GCF_003597395.2. Lineage (NCBI taxonomy): Eukaryota > Metazoa > Chordata > Testudines > Testudinidae > Chelonoidis > Chelonoidis abingdonii. The sequence goes on along the minus strand of NC_133776.1, from coordinate 4,572,256 downwards.
GGATCCGGTGTTGGCACCTCCTTCACCACCCATGCAGCCAAAGGTAAGAGAGAGACAGACAGCTGCTCTTAGGCTTGGTTTGGCCATGGCAAAAGCCGTGTGGTTTTTCCGTCTTGTTAGGTATTGAACGGCATATTGAGCTAACAGGATTGCCAAATACATCTTTGTGTCCTGTTGACATAGGGCTACAGAGGGCACAGAAAGAGCCAGGTCTTGTGTTTTCTCTGATTGCCTTTTTTTTTTTGTAACTGACTGGTAGAAAAATGGGAACTTTCATCTGATTTGAAAATACAAGTGCTGAGGTCTTAGAAATTCCACCTTTCCTGTGGGGTGACATTGTCTCATTTCAGGAATGCAGTGATATTCAACAGAATTCACCCTGCAGGGCAGAGGAATGTTAAGCTCTGAAACTTTAAAACTCATCATCCCAATTAATAGGACATGTAATTATGTGGCTTCATGATGCCCTGATCTTTCAGACTTGATTCTCCTAAGATTGATGAAGAGATTACTGACAAAGACTTGGGGTCACATACACTGTTGGGTCTGTTTTGTTCTCCAGTTACCAGGGGGAAAATTATTCCTGTCCATGTGCTTAAAATTGGGGGGGAAAGAGGGGGTAGAACAGTGTTGTTCACTGCATGTGATTTAAGCGAGTCTGTGCATCATTGCATAAAGATCCTTACCCCTGAAACCGCACACAAATGTTTCCCTACACCAAGCTTGGCAGCCGTGAAAAGCTTCCGTGTGTGCTGCCCATCCGTTCCAAGGAATGTCAAAGCAAAGGAGCCCTTGGAAGAGGCCTCTTAATGTGAAACTGACTAGACAGAGAAAGTTAAACTCACCCATCTGGTTTCACTGCTTAGGCCTTGATCCAGGAACCAGGTCTATACAAGCAGAGCCCCATTTCCTTCAAAAGCTGTTCCTGTGGATACAGGGGCCTGGCTGTGCAGATCCAGATTCAGGATTGGGGCCTTGGTGAGGTGTTTGAAAACAGCATCAGCAGTGAAAAGTAAGTAAATTTGTAAAATCTAAGCTGCTGTTGCCACACGTAAGAGATAGTTATTCATGTACATGGAGCCAAATTCCACCCTCCATTGTAACCGTGCATTTGGTTTATCTTGACGGTGTGCTATTAACATGAGTGCTCTAACCTCCCCACAACGGGAGCAATACCCGTGTGCGTTCATTGCTTTGCACTCACCGAGACCTGATGACAGCTGGGGTCAAGTCCTGCGCCAATGAAAGCATTGCTGTCACAGGCTACCTTGATTTGCCTTAGTGCAGAACTCATCTCTAGCCTTTTAATGCTGAGAGAAAAATGCTAAATAGTTACAAAACAAAACACAAAAAGCTCCTTCCATCGACCTTGCCCTCATTCAATCCACTCAGCCTTTTTTTAGTAGCCAGATTTCATTCCAGTTTCCTGAATTCAGGAACTCTTCCAAGCAGTGAAGCTCCGGGTTTCTCAAGTCAGGATAGACAAAGCAACAAATAAAAGTCCTTGCCAGCAGACTGTATTGCAACCTTACTAATTAACCTTTTTTCTTCCACAGAGCTGTGAGCACAGGAGGGGAGGGGATGCTGTATATGTCACATGTCTGATATTAGGTAGAGCTGATGTTTTTTAACAAGTATTGTACTGCTTAGGCCAGATCCGTTGGTGGTGTAAATCGGTGGGATGACATCAGTTTATATCAGCTAAGGAGCTGGCCCAAGCACTATAAAAGAGCCATAGCGCAGTGTCTCACCATGAACAGCGTGAGTCTTGCAGCCATATTTGCAATACAAAGCTGGAAGGGACAAGACAATTTAGCTTAAGTTTATATTTATAATGTAACATCATTTCTTCTGCAAAACATCCTTTCCACTTATTGATACATAAATCCCTTGGGGAATTTAATTTCTTCATAGCCTGCTGAAGGCACGTTGCTATCCAGTTTCAGCATGGGCACGATTACTATCTTGAATAGTCATGGAGGAAGCTGGGTATTACTTAGTAGTAAGAAGAATTAGAATTACAATTGATGGATATCTTCCAAGGTAATAGGAAGTGTCCAGTAAATATACCCACCCCTTCGGAATGACCCTTTTGTCATTGGCCATAAAAGCAGCATTGTTTCACTAGACTGCATCTTGTCTCTCTTCTTTCGCAATCTGGCTTATTCTGATGAACCAACTTTTTGGAATGATTTCGTATCAAGGAAAAGTTGCTGAAAATGTTACGCCCATGACATCCATTGGAGAAATCGCTGTAGCTGGTTTTACCAGATGCATGAGGGGTCTTAGCTTGTTTACTCTTCATATATTTGTTTGAGATTTGTTTATTGAACTCTTTAACTGAGTAAAAAGAGTATTAACCCAGGGTAAGAAGCAGACATTAATTTATGTCTCGTAAAATGGAATAAGACCTGTGAGAATCTTACTCCTTTCAAGGGAATGACCCAGAGGATCTGAGGGCATAACGTCATTTTTAAACGTTATTAATACTAGTGGATTCTTAATGTAATGTACATGCAAAATGAAAGGGGTGTGGTAACAAATCCAGCGACACCCAGAAGTGCATGGTATTCATTTCAGCAGCACATCATGGCCTAGAACTAGAACTGACTGAAATTTTTCATTCAAAACTTGTCGGTTTTTTTATGAAAAATGGCTTTTGGTTTGCAGCATGCCTGGGAAGAGGATCACGGCCGGTGGTTCTGTCTCTGACAGCCTGACGCAGGAGCAGGCAATGTGCCATTTGCTAATCATGTTGAAGTTGCTGTTGATCCAAAGCAAATCTAGCTTGGTATGGGAACAAACAAAAAACCCAAGACTGTACTGTTCCTTCAAGCCCATGCAGAACAATGAGTTGCACTTAGGAAGTGAAAATGCCAAATGAGTCGGATCAGTCCAAGTTTGTGTTGAATTGTTTTGTTCAATTGCCTTTTGTAGCAATTCTGTTAATTTTAATGCCCACGTCATAATTAGGAAATGAACTGATGAAGCATTTCCCTCTTCCCTCTTAATATTTCACTAGGGAATTCCTGTCTCTCTTTCTCTAATCTGTTTCATACGTCGTGGGGATATCCATATGATCAGTTCCAGAACCGTGTGGTTAAAATGTGGAACCTTGTGACAAATACCATTTATCACATGATCCTCCATTTTTCCCACTGCATTCTGCCCCCTCCTACGTAGAATCAGATTCTAAAACATCCCTGTAGGTAACTGCACCCCACTCATAGGTCATGGAACAGAAGACCATAATGAGTCACTGACCACTGATCAGCCACAGCCCACTGATATTTTGGCACAAAACTATCCGCAGCGGAAAACAGAAGCGGTAGCAGACAGTCTCCAGCACAGAGAATCCTTTAAAGCCTAAGTCTTGGTCATATCAGAAAAAAAGAAATCCCACCTCTTTGCCACTGTAGCCGCCAACGGACATCCACGCCGTACTATTCCAGGCCACTAATCTCCTTGTTAACCCATAATGCCTTCGCTCAATTCCATAGCCCATCACCTCATGCTATGATAAACTATCCGTCTGTTTCTCAGAGACCTTCTGCCACCTAGGCAGCCTCTCAGAGCACCAGGAACCCTATAGCAGACCCAGACCCAGTAATGTTACACCTTGCCTTTCCAAATCTGGCTCCTTCACACAACTGTAAGTCCTGGAAGCACTGCAGGGAAACCACGCCACCCCCTGCGGCTCTGATCCAGGTTATTCTTGGCTAGTGAAAGTCAGTCCTGGCTCCTACTAACTGAGACTGCAAATGCTTCCTTCAAGAAGAAAAGCTACCTCCTGCCTAAAGCACTGTCTAGTCTAGTCAGTACTTAAGGACACCTTTGGACAACACAGCCAACCTCTCTATGTTCCGCTCAGTATCTAAGCTTACATACACAGGCAAGCTAATGGAAAAGCTAATCAAGAGTTACCTCAACAAAGGTTATCTCCCACTCCACCTTAGTGCAGCCAGTACCTTGCATTCCTCCTGATCAAGCATCAGACGAGGACGCAGAGGAGGGATGGCAGGAAAACATGAATTAAGATCATAGAATATCAGGGTTGGAAGGGACCTCAGGAGGTCATCTAATCCAACTCCCTGTTCAAAGCAGGACTAATTCCCAACTAAATCATTCCGGCCTGGGCTTTGTCAAGCCGGGCCTTAAAAACCTCTAAGGAAGGAGATTCCACCACCTCCCTAGGGAACCCATTCCAGTGCTTTACCACCCTCCTAGTGAAACAGTTTTTCCTAATATCCAACCTAAACCTCCCTCACTGCAACTTGAGACCATTGCTCCTTTATTCTGTCAACTGCCACCACTGAGAACAGCCGAGTTCCAGCCTTTTTAGAACCCCCCTTCAGGTAGTTGAAGGTTGCTATCAAATGCCCCCTCACTCTTCTCTTCTGCAGACTAAATAACTCCAGTTCCCTCAGCCTCTCCTCATAAATCATGTGCCCCAGCCTCCAAATCATTTTTGTTGCCCTCTGCTGGACTCTCTCTAATTTGTCCACATCACTTCTGTAGTGGAGGCCCCAAAACTGGATGCAATACTCCAGATGTGGCCTCACCAGTGTTGAATAGAGGGGAATAATCACTTCCCTTGATCTGCTGGCAATGCTCCTACTAATACAGCCCAATATGCTGTTAGTCTTCTTGTCAACAAGGGCACACTGCTGACTCATATCCAGCTTCCCATCCACTGTAATCCCCAGGTCCTTTTCTGCAGAAATGCTGCTTAGCCAGTCGGTCCCCAACCTGTAGCAGTGCATGAGATTCTTCTGTCCTAAGTGCAGGATTCTGCACTTGTCCTACTTCAACCTCATCAGATTTCTTTTAGCCCAATCCTCCAATTTGTCTAGGTCACTGTAATGGCATAATTCCCCAATCTAAACCTTAGAGTCCAAAAGATGGGGTACCAGCATGAATTCCCCTAAGCTTAATTACCAGCTTAGATCTTGTAGCACTGCCACCAATCAGGACTTGGAGTGCCTGATACACTCTGGTCCCCCCAAAACCTTCCCTGGGGATCCCCAAGACCTAGACCCCCTGGATCTTAACACAAGGAAAGTAAACCCCTTCATTCACCAGTGCCTCTCCTAGGCTTTCCCTCCCTGGGTTACCCTGGAAGATCACTGTGATTCAAACTCCTTGAATCTTAAAACAGGGAGGAATGTCCCTTCCCCCCTCCCCTTTCCCCCTCACCCAGAGGCAATACAGATTCAAGCTCCGTGAATTTAAAACAAAGAGGAAATTTACCTTCCCCCCCCCGCTGTCTCTCCCTTCTCCCCACCAATTCCCTGGTGAGTACAGACTCAGTTTCTTTGAGCCTTAACAAGGGGAAAAAATCAATTAGGTCTTTTAAAGACAAAAACTTTTAATAAAACAAAGAAGAGTAAAGATAATCACTGTAAATTTAAGATGGAATATTACAGGGCCTTTCAGCTTATAGAAACTAGAGAGAAGCCTCCTTCAGCAGAAATACAATTTAAAATACTTTCAGCCAAATACACATTAAACTCTCTACCAGTCAGATACACATTTGCAAATAAAGAAAAACAATCAAAAAGACTAAACCGCCTTTCTACTTGCACTTACTACTTGAATAGAAAATTAGAGCCTGTAGTACGTCCGGTCACTCTCAGATCCCAGAGAGAACAACAGACAAAGAAAAGAACGCACAAACAAAGACATCCCTCCACCGAGATTTGAAAGTATCTTGTCTCCTGATTGGTCCTCTGGTCAGGTGTTCCTGGTTCACTGTTTGTTAACCCCTTACAGGTAAAGGAAACATTAACCCTTAACTCTCTGTTTATGACAGTCACTCTGGGCCCTACCTCTCCCCCCAGCTTAGTGTCATCCACAAACTTGCTGAGGGTGCAATCCATCCCATTAATGAAGATGTTGAACAAAACTGGCCCCAGGACAGACCCCTGGGGTACTGTGTTTAATACCGGCTGCCAACTAGGCGTCAAGCCATTGATCATTACCTGTTGATGAATTAATGCTCTTTTCTGGATCACAGGGAAGGACCATATGTCCATACTAACATGGCTGGACTTCTGCGAGGCATTCAGTATGGTCAGTCATGGAGTCCTGCCATCCCACCTTAGAGATGTGGCAAAGTTGAGTGGGATCATGTTAACAGAGCTTCAGTCATTCCACTCAAACCATAGTCACAATCACTGTCCTCACCCGTAGAGTGCAACAGGGATCCATTCTATCCACAGTCCGATCGACTCCTATATGAAGCTAATACTGGAGATGTGAAGTCTGATATCTTGACACCACTGCAGGGCTAGAAACAGGAAAGGGCAGATTACTGACTTCCCAATGGCCAGAGGGGGAGGGCTGAGGGGCCAATTGCTCCTAGCTCACATCACGCTTTAAATCGGAGACATTATAAATGGAAAACTGTTTTTTAGGATGTTTTTATAGGTTTTTCACGGTAGGTCTACTTTACAAATGGAGGTGTGAGTGTGGAACAGCGAGGCACACTCATGGTCACTTGAATCAAGCTACCATGGGTAACAATGGTAGTGTCGACATGGCGGAATGAGTTTCAGTACAGGTGAACAAAGTCCCTGGCACCCAAGTACAAGCCTGTGCCACCCCATCTACGCTACTGTTGTTATCAGGGCTAGCTAGATGAAAGCTAGCATGGGCATGGCTACCCATGCTCCACGCATGTCGTCACTTCGCGTATAGACATACCCTAGAATTGTGTTAATTTTTCCCTTCCACTGGGTGTCTGTATAGTTGAACTCACACTAACCAAGAGAGTCTGCCTGTTAGGCAAAGGGAAAAACAACAAAAATAGTACGGATATAATTTTTTTAATAGTTCTTTCTGGCATTTCTCAAGGTGTTCTGTAGAAGTGTGGCATGTTCGTAACCCTCATCACCTGGCCAGGCCTGGTAGAATCATTTTCTCAGTATTCGTTTGGAACGATCTGTGTAATGCACTCATGCCATTGCTGTTGGAAAGCTAAGCTGCTTTTCCTATGCCATGCTGATGCTTTGCACCACGCTTCACCAGCACACATGTGTAAACCCCCCATCTTCTACAGAAAAGGGACTTTAGAGAGTTTTTATCATTTTCAGTGACGTTATTGTTTCTATCCTTTCTCCTGTAAAGTCCTGACAGCCATAGCTACCATGAATCCAACTAAACCAGATCTCAGTGGGAAACAAAATTGCCACTAACGTAGATGCCTTGAACTCTAAACTCCTTTTTAATTCTGAGGTCCAGTGGGAATGGGGGGATGTTGGGTTCTAGTCCCCATATCTGGATCTGTCCTGATGGCTTTGATAGCAGGTTGGATCCCAAACAAGATCAGCGTGTTTTCCCTATCTAGTGTGAATGCAGATGAAACCTAGTGAGTTTTTGGTCCAGTGTGGTGGAAATCTCATGATGGAACAATTGATTTCATGAGATCTCTGTCATTGAAAAAGGGAATCTTTCAAGAACACCACATGAGATTTTGGTGCCATCTAACTCAAAGTTGAATTTTAGCCCCAGTCCCTGAATCCCAGATCTTTTATAAGATCTCTCCCCTTCCCCAAACCAATCTTTCACTCCACACATGTTGTTGATGGGGCTAGAACCTATCATCTGCAGCACCATGACCACAGTGCTGTTTTAGCTAAAGAAGGAACTCCCATTTCTGAAAGCAATAGTAGGGTCTCATCTTCTATATGATCTTGATGCTAAAGGAGGACAAAACACACCTAGTCTACACAAAATCTGGATCTCAACAGCATGAAAACATGTCAGTTGCCTTAGACACCACCTCAGCATTTACAGTGTTCTAGGTATGCCCTATAGTAAATATTGAGAATGCTGCAAGCAATGAGGTAAAGCTAACATTATCTAACCCTCTTAGCAAGGTCTTAATGGTGACCACTTTGAAGAGAACAGGCATAAACCAGTTTGTCTTGTTGCAGTGTGTCACAGTAGGCATTTCTGTATCTCCCTCTGAAATCAGCAGTAATAATGGTCTCATGAAGCTTCCAGGGACCAAAATGGTCCCTAGATAATGTAGTTTTATTTATTTTGCCTCTCACTCTTCCCAAGCCGCTGCTTGAGCCAAGGTGTCCAGCTGACTGAAAATCTGCAGTAAAGGCATTCACTTGGATGTTTCATCTTCAGCTCAGACACACTTGCTCACCAATGTCCAAAGCTATGATTGATGCACTCCTCTTGTACGGGTGTGATTTTTTTTTTTATGGTGGAAAGATACTGTCTGCCATCACTCATAGACCATAAAGTAGGTACAGCTGGCAGTTACGTTTTAACTGAGACTTATGCTCTTACTGTTAATCCTCCGACTAAGATGTTTCATTCTCTGCCGATTAATAAAATCAGTGGGCCAGATTCTCTCCTGGTGGCATAGGGACATGTGCTTTCCTGTAACAGCCTGGTCCTCCACACTGCAGAGAAGGTGGACAGCCACCCTCAAGCCACCTTTGTCTCACTCTACCATGACCCCCTCCATTGAGGTCTTTTCACCACAGGGAGGCCATAGGTCAATGCTTGAGCTTTGGACTCCAGCACAGGCCCTGGGTAAATTTGACTGTAAGTGGTGTTAAAATGAAAGAGGAGAAAGAAGGAGGCAGTGTATCTAGAACTGAGACGAGGGGATTGGAATCAGGACTCCTGGGTTCTGTTCTCAGCGTTGCTCTGTGACCTTGGACAAGTTTCCTTTATACACCTCAGTTTACCAGTCTGCAACGGGGGATATGTAATACTTCCCTCTCTGGGCTGTTGTGAGCTCTTGCAAAGTAATCTTCGTAATGGCATTCAAGACTCTCAGATGAAAAGGCACTTTCAGAAGTGCAAAGTGTTATAAAAAAGTATTTATTCTTTTCCATGTTCATCCTTATCTCTAGGGATCCAATGTGAACTGTACAGCACCCTAACGCCTTTTTAGATCTCCTCTCACAGCATAAACTTTCCTTTCCTTTGAGACTTAGAAACTTCAGTTTCGTTCACAAACAGGAAGTGGCTGAGGGCAGAGGAATGCTTCGCAGTACTCATTTAGGAATTGCATTCCTGCAACAATACAAAAAAAATGAGTTGTTAATTGTATGACCAGCTCAGTTAGTTGATGTGAAAGGTAACAGTGTGTGACGTTATGGGAGTAGGTGAGGTCAGCAAAGACTTGTGAGCTACAAAAGAAAGCCACTTAAATGTACAGCTTTAGAGCATGGCTTTTGCAGTGGAAGTCTTCATACTGTCACAGTAAATTAGCAGCACGAGAGGAATAATTGCACAAGAGACATAATACCTGGATGTTCTTTCTTCCTCCTTCTTAAAATAATCTGAAGACAATGCCTCCATACATGATACAGCTAGGGGCAACCTTGGCATTATTTAAGGGCTCTGATTTGACCATATTTAACCCATGATAACCAAACAGCCTTTAAATATACTGCGTACATTTTGAGATACAATTGGGAAGTGAATTATGTTGGTGTTGCAATCTGCTAGTTACGTGTTCTATTGTCTTAGCCTACATACTGTACTCAGCATCGATCATCTTTCTGTGAGGTGGTATAGTCCTCACGACTCCTGTTCTGTTGTCTCAGACCTGCTGCTGTCTCAGGGCATAGCTTTGGGCAGCTGCCTCAGTTTCCTTCTCTGTAAATTTGGGATTGCAATACTAATCTGCGGTGTCTCTACACAACTGCAAGGAGTAGTATGTGGAATAAACGGCAAGACCTGGAAGTATCAGTGCATGATGACTTAACTGGCATCACTGAGATTTGATGGGATAAATCTCATGACTGGAATATTGGTATATAGGCATATAGCTTGTTCAGGAAGGACAGGCAGAGAAAAAAGGGCAGAGCTGTTGCATTATATATCAAGAATATATACATTTGTTCTGAGGTCCAGAAGGAGTTGAGAGGCAGACCAGCTGAAAGTCTCTGGGTAAAGATCAAAGGCGGGGAAATAGGGATGATGTCATGGTAAGAATCTGCTATAGACCACCGAATCAGGGAGAGGAGATATATGAGGCATTTCTAGTACAAATAACAGAAATATCCAAACATGAGACTGGTATAAATGGAGGACTTTAACTAACCAGACATCTGTTGGAAAAAATAATACAGCAAAACACAAAATTTCCAGTAACTTCTTGGAATGTTGTGGAGACAACTTTTTGTTTCTGCAGATGGAGGAATTTTAGGCTTGATTCTGATCAACAGGGAGGGATTGGTCACGAATCTGCAGGTGGAAGGCAATTTAGGTGAAAGCGATCATGAAATAATAGATCTCACAAAACTAAGGAAAGGAAGGAGTCAGAGCAGCAGAATAAGGACAACGGACTTCGCAGAAGTAGACAACTCAGAGGATGGTAGTTAAGAGCCCACAAGCAGAAAATCTAAGGGATAAAGGAGTTCAGGAGAGCTGGCAGCTTCTCCGAGACAATATTAAAGGCACAACTGCAAACGATCCCAATGTGAAGGAAAGGTAGGAAGACTATGAAAAGGCCAATATAGCTCCATCAGGAGCTTTTTAATGACCTGAAAATGAAAAAGGAATCCTACAAAAAGCGGAACATGGATGAATTGCTAAGAATTACAAAAGACTATTCCAAAGTCAGACGGGCTAAGGCCTGGCCTACATGTGAAACTTCTGTTGTCATAGGTATATTGGTCAGGGTTATTAAACTAAACAAACAAAAAACCACACACCTCTAAATGACATGCCTACGACATCATAACCCCCAGTGTAGAAACAGCTATCTTCTTCTTTCACATGGCGTTTGAAAAGCAGTGGGCTGGGATTATAAATGAATTTTGAGATTAAATGCCATTCTAATGCTCCTGGGTTTGCTAGATGGATCCCTTTTGTGCTCACCCTGTAACCCAGAATGGGGCAGTGGTTTGTGATGTGTCCCAGGGTTTGTACCTCACGACAGTCACAATTTGGTGATTCTGTCAACATAGCTAATGCTGTCTGGAGAGCCTGTACCGACATAAAAAACCCTTCTGTCAGCATAGACGATGTCTACACTATAGGGCTCTGCTGGCACAGCTATGCCGGTGTAGTCTCAAAAGTGTAGACATACTCTAAGGCACAGAATGAATTACACCTAAAGGGACATAAAGGCACGAAGAAGAGGTTCTTTACGTACATTAGAAGCAAGAAGAAGGAAAGTGTAGGTCCTCTGCTTAGTGGGGAAGGAGAGCTAATAACTGATGACATTAAGAAGGCTGAGGCGTTTAATGCCTACTTTGCTTCAGTCTTCAGTAAAGGTTTAATGGTGACCAGATACTCAACGCAATTAATATTAACAACAGGAGGAGAGGAACACAAGCCAAAATAGGGAAAGAACAGGTTAAAGAATATTTGGATAAGTTAGATGTGTTCGAATCGGAGGGCCTGATGAATTTCATCCTAGGATACATCAGGAGTTACCTGAAGCAATCTCAGAAACATTAGCAGTTATCTTTGAGAACTGATACAGGCCGGCTGAGGTCCCAAAGGACTGGAGAAGGGCAAATATACCACAGGCTTAAAAGGGGAACAAAGAGGGCCTGGGATATTGTAGCCCAATCAGCCTAACTTTGATACCTGGAAGTATACTAGAACAAATTATTAAACAATCCATGTGTAAGCACCTAGAGGATACTAGAGTTAGAAGGAACAGCCAGCATTGATTTGTCAAGAACAAATCATTCCAAACCAACCTAATTTCCTTTTTGACAGGGTTACTGGCCTAGTGGATGGGGGAAGCAGTAGATGTGATGTATCTTGATTGTAGTTAGGCTTTTGACACAGTCATTCTTGACATTCTCATAAGCAAACCAGGGAAATGTGGTCTAAATGAAATTATTATAAAGTGAGCACCCAACGAGTTGGAAGAGCGTACTCAGTGTAGTTATCAGTGTCAAACTGGGAGGGCATATCTAGCAGGGTCCCACAGGAGTCAGTCCTGGGCGGTAGTTCTGCTGAAAGGATCTGAGAGTTAGAGTGGATCATAAATTGAATGTGAGTCAATGATGGGATGCAGTTGAGAAAAAGACTGATTTTCTGGGGTGCATTAAACAGGAGTGTCATGTGTAAGATGCTCTACTTGGCATTTCCAAGGCCTCAGCTGGGCACCACCCTTTAGGAAAAATGTGGATGAATTGCAGAGTGTCCAGAGGAGAGTGATAAAAACTATCAAAGGTTTAGGAAACCTGACACATGAGGAAATGTTTAAAAAAAAACAAAACTGGGCAAGTTTAGTCCTGAGAAAAGAAGGCTGGGGCGGGGACCTGATAAGTCTTCAAATATGGTAAGGGCTGTTCTAAAGAGGACTGTGATTAGTTGTTCTCCATGTCCACTGATGGTAGGACAAGAAATAATGGGCTTACTCTGCCTCAAGGGAGATTGAGGTTAGACATTAGGGAAAAGTTTCTAACTCTCAGGGTAGTTAAGGTCTGGGACAGGCTTCCAAGGGAGGTTGCGGAATCCCCATCACTGGAGGTTTTAAAAATAAATTGGACAAATACCTGTCGGAGATTATGTAGGTTTACTTGGTCCTGTGTCAGCGCAAGACGGTGGACTTGACCTCTTGAGATCCCTCTCAGCCCTGCATTTCTTTGATTCTCACGTGCTGTTGATATGTTGGGTAACATTTGTGATTCTTGGATTAAAGGTGCTATAGAAGTTCAGTGTTATAACACAAGAACTAAGGGTCACCAAATGAAATTAATATGCACAAAGTTTAAAACAAATAAAAGGACGTATTTCTTCACACAACGCCGAGTCAACCTGTGGAACTCCTTGCCAGAGGATGTTGTGAAGGCTGAGACTATAGCAGGGTTCAAAAAAGAACTAGATACATTCGTGGACAATAAGGTCCATCAATGGCTATTAGCCAGGATGGGCAGGGATAGTGTCCCTAGCCTCTGTTTGCCAGAAGCTGGGAATGGGTGACAGGATGGATCACTTGTTGATTACCTGTTCTGTTTGTTCCCTCTGGCACTGGCCACTGTCAGAAGACAGGACGCTGGGCTGGATGGACCTTTAGTCTGACCCAGTCTAGCCGTACTTATGTTCTAATGTTTTATTGTTACATGGTTTTCATTGGTTCTGGTTTGAGTTATTAGGCTATAAAGCTGAGTGATTGTGTCCCTGGATGAATATTGAACAGTAGGTCCAGTCCTGCAGCCACTTCTGAGCCTAGCGCTTAAGTGTTCATGGCACACTACACTCAGTAGTTGTGATTGTAGGATTGGACCCTGAGATTCACACACCATACATGGAATCCTCAAGGGAAAGACTATCAAATGAATCTGTCCTCCAAGATGCAGCCACATAAGACCTTGCAACTTTGTCCTATGTAAGCTATAATTGCAGCTACACAGAGCAGAAAGTAGCTCCGTATTGGTATGTTTAAGATATGGAAGAATCCAGAGGTTATATTTTTATTTACTGAGCATGAACGTTCTATATTAAATTCACTTAAGTTCCCACATAATGCTGTTTCTCTGGGAGATTTACTTCCAGTTAACTATCATGCAAATCAGTATATTAAATGAAATAGCATCCTTTAAAAAAAAAAAATCCCAACACGAGCTAAAAGAACCCCTCCAAGGCAAATGGCATCTGCAATTATACTGACAATTTTTTTCTGAAATGAAAATAGTAAATTATAAAGTTGTAAAACTGTTTTGCAATAATATTTTGTTTTATAACCCATATTATTTTACCTCGTAGCTCTCTGGCTCCAGAGCAAGTTATATAATGTGATATTATGAATATGATGTCTTGACTTTTTGTCTAGGGAATTAATTTAAGAGCTCTAAACTTTCCAATCACATTTTCTGCTTTGTTCCAGACATGGTTTATTCTGTCTGCCTGAAAAAATATCAGATAAATTGTGGCTTGTAACCGAACTATTTGTACTTCTCTCTATCCAAACTAATAGGGCACTGACTCAGTTTTACATGGGGCCTTAAAACAGACCAGACTGAAATATTCTGTCTGAAGTGAGCTACATAAAACATAAGCAGAAAAGCAGAGTTGTTGTAATGTTAGCTGATCAGTGTACGTGTAAGGTGGCGTGTTCAACACCTGTAGCGCCCCCTGGTCCGGGATGCAGTGCTGCAAGTGGTCTTCGTTCCTGGTGCCGCCTGCTGGCCATCTGCCTCTTGCTGTCTGCACTGTGGATCAGTCCTCCAGCCAAGTCACAAAGTCCAGACCCCTTGCAGGGTACTCGAAGTCCCAGGAGCCTACACTGCTGTCTGTTGGTTCCTTCTAGCCTGTAGATCAGGTGTTACCCCATCTGGGATCTCGCTTCCTATCTGGGCAGCTGCCTACTTAGAACTTAGCTGTTCCCTTGCTAACTGGCTAACATGCCACTACCTAGAGCACCCACTTGCTCCAGGTGCATTTTGCAGGGTCTCCATGGGCCAGTTAGGACCTGATTCCCTTGAAGGAACACTGGCCCCATAAGTTACCATTACCAACCATTTTCCATTATTTGGTTTGTTACTAGATCAGAGATATGACTTCTTCTTATTCTTTATATCTTGCATTTATATAATACCTTTCATCCTGAAAGATTAGTCAGATTTTGTAACTGAGACTGATAGCAGCTTAAACTGATAGGTTGGGATCAGTGAAATTGAACTGCACCCGGGGTACAACACAGCAGCTGTTTTAACAACACACAGTGGCACTACGCAGCAGTTTAGGACAGGAAGTGCAGATGAACACTGTATCCAGTTGAAACTGCAGGGAGGATTTAGGGAAGCACCAATATAAATAAATATTCCTGTTGGAATGGGCATGTTGGTTAGTATATCATCTTCCTCCCATTACTTCATCATCTTTCATTCCTACTTATTCCCAAACTTTACTGCCACCTAAATCCTAGATTTCCACCCTGCTTTGTGATAATTGGTCACATGTTAAGTGAATCAAAGAAGAGAAGTTGTTGTACCAGGACTGGAAAACTTCATGTTTCACTAGGTACATGGATAAGATGGCAAAGGAAGTCCTGCAAGGCAGTGCCACTGATGGATTTGGATACTAGGTTAGAACCTTTAACCCAAAGGGGCCTTATTTTTCAGTTCCAGAAATCTCAAGAGAAGAACTCATTTTGCAAGATTCATATCCTTGAGGAAGGCAGAAATCTTGTTACATTTCTGCCTCTATGTCCAGAATCTCATGAGAATATCTTGAAAGATTCATTGGTTTAATGTCACAATGGATCTCTGTGATCATCTAGCCTGACCATGGAATTAAGTCCTACATCTCGCTGAGCACATTGTGTTTGAAGTAGAGCATTGGTTCTCAACATTCTCCACAAGAGGCTCTGTGTTCCATATTGGGACTCCCCCCACCTACTCCGGGAGCCCATTCCCATCTAGCTTCACTTCCTCTCCCATTTAGCAAATATGGAATGGGCAGGGTTGTGACACCTGTTCACATCTCCCAGACTCAGAACCCATAAACCTAGGTATATTGCTTAGAAACACATCCAGTCTTGCAGCTGTTCAATCTAAACCCTTGACTTTGTTTCCTTCTGAACCTCCCAAAACTACATTAAACCTAATCTGGGTCCTCACCTGATTTCCTCTGCCCTCCTCCACATAAAGCATCATTCAGACAAATGACATTCTTCACCCAGGGCCAGTACCTGAAGGCTGGGGTTTTACCATTGTTTTCATCTAGTGTGGGATTGACAACTCTGAAATCCTCCCCAAGACAAATGCAGCCTAGGGAGCAGCAGAGCTTGCTTCCCTACAATGCCTTGTCAAAATGTCTCAATCTCGTACAGGAACAATTCTCACGTCCCATTCACTCCTTGGCAAGCCAAGGGGTGTCAGTTCTAAGGGCAGCTTTCATGCTGTGAACACTTGACCACTCAGGGCCAAATCTTGATCCCACTGAAATCAACAAGAGCTATGCTGTTTATTTGTTTTATAGTCCAGACTGTGGCACCGTAGCAATCAAGTTTTCTGTGGTTCATTTATTCTGTGAGGGGAAAAAAAGTATTCTTTATCGCTGTTTTTCAGTTGTGGGTACTGAGACGTTTACATGGCTTGTCGAAGCTCACAGGGTCAATCGTTGGCAGAGACAGGAATCTATCCCAGTTCTGCAGATTCCTAGTTGGGTACCTTTAAGCACAAAGACATTCTTTCCTGTCTCTTCCATTGAGTTGAATGGGAACAAGGTTGAGTTATTGGTTTAGAATCTGGGCTGAGAGTACACCACCAGCTAATTCCATCGTACCCGTACAGCCGAATCCCCATATCACTGAGCAAGTGGTGGCGGCTGCTTTCTAGTAGTTTTTAGCTTCACAAAAGCTTCAAATAATTCCTTGTGAGGCAAACCTGCCCCTTTAAACAATGCAAACTTCCACACAGGCATCAAGAATGTGTGCGCTTGTGTTTTCCCTTTCCCAGTCCAGTCACTCACCAGTGAATACATCGCAATACAGTTTTCAAACCTGAATCCAGCTCTCAAAGGGCTTTGCCTCTAAAGTCCCCCACCACTTTTTTTCACCTTCTTAGCATCAGGTCACCTTATGGCAATTAAATACAGAGCAGCAATTAAAACTGCATGTCTGGTTTAAAAAAATAAAAAGCTCATCATGAATTTACACCGTCTGAAGAGAAGAAAGGTAAAAGGATAAAGATGACGAACAACTCAGTTCTGTGTGACCTGCTTTTGAGTAAACAACATTATATTCCACAGTCAGTTATCTCAAAAGTACAATGTGTTCCGTTGGCAGAAAATGAAAAGGTTGTCAGATAGAAATGGCTAGTCGAAAGGACACATTCACTGGAGAGAACATGAATCTTGTGTATTCCATATCATTTTAGACAAACCAGGTTGGTTTGTTGTTGGCTTCCCCTCCCCCCCAAAACAAGATTATGCATTGTTTTAATATTGTTTCATTAACATCTAATTGCAGGCTTCTGAGAGAGGTGCAAGTATTGCTAGGGAAATAAAATATGGTATGCTCCATGCAGCCCGGTAATAAGGCTCCCAATACAAAAGCGGAAAAACAAGTAATTAGTTATAACCCTTGAATGGAAGAGGTCTAATGGGAGCCACAGGATAAACATTCCATTTTATTATATCTTCGTTATATGTTTTACAAGACTCTGTGGTTATAAATTAAAATTGCTTTTTGCAGCAGTGGCTGTAAAAAGTTCAAAATATGTGAATGTACCTATTATTTTTATTTATATCACAGCAGGCTGCTAGCAGAATTAACTTTTTTTCCCCTTGTTTGTTAGTTAAAAGATGGAGAGTGCATACAAATGCATATTTGAAAGCAGCATTTAAAAACAGCTTTGTTTTTTTATCAAGACGGCATCAGTTTAAAGGGGAGAAATTTAGCAAACCAAAAAAGCAACGTTCATCATGTCAGCAGGTTCTTTTATTCGTTTATAAAGTACAACTAGCACTGGTGAAAGGAACATGAACATTACTTTGTCTGCAACAGATTACAACTTGGGGTCTCTCGCTGACAAAGCAGAACACTTTCCAATGCTCCCCTTAGCCACTGTAAATAAAAGGTGGGATTGACAGCCATGGAGAATGAAGTCCACTGATCAGCCACAAAAAAGGTAATGGTAGGGTAAGATTTCCCATGCTGCCCCCTGCATTCTAGCCAGAGGAGGAACACTTCAAGGGATGAGAGAATATTCAGTCTATGTCTCTCAGTCCTTGACCTTTTTTCTGGGACTTCTGGCAAGCATATCAGTTTTAAGTTGTGATTTGACCTATGTGGAACTTAGTGACACAGGATATCAGTGCGGCCAAGAGATTAGTAGGATTCAAAACAGAGATAGGGATTTTTATGGATTAGGGACTCCCATTATTTTATGGATTAGGGACTCCAATGATTTACATAAAATAGGATACAAATGTAGAATTGGTATAAACCCCCATACTTCAGTGGCTGATGGCGGTAAGGAAGAAATGTCCCTTGTGGTCAGGTTATTCCATTATTGTACATGAGAGGGTTTCTTATCACTTTCCACTGAAGCGTCTGCTATTGGCCTGGCAGAGAATCCTGGACTAGATGGGGTTGTGATCCAGTCTGATAATACCTGTGATGGTGGGCTGTGTTGTAAACTTAGTATCACCAGATGATTTCACATAGGCCACCCAGGAGCCACCCATACAGGTAACAGAGGTGAAAGTCTTGCCCTAATCTCAGTCTTCTTAGGCAAAGGGGTATCTTCCACCACCAGGTCAGAGCAAACTGCAACATATATTATCTCATGTGTCTAGGCATTGCTGATGCAGCTGTCATGGCGGCCCCATGCCACTCTTCTTACTGTTTGCTAGTATTATTTAATTGTTTTATGTATGAGACAAGGCCAAGGAGTTGAAAGCATAGGCCTTATTTGTTTATAGATTAGAGAGCGCAGAGATGGTTTTCAGTGCAGAGGGATGTGTTTTAAAGAAGAAACCTGTGTTTTTCCTGCACAAGACGAGAACCAGCAAACCTTGCCTCCAACTGTGATGACAGCTTCTCAGGAATTATTGCATTTCCATTTTAGACATTGGACAGTGACTCAGTGTGCCCTGGAAATGTTATCATTGTAGCACTTTTCTCATGTGGTCGTTCAGCTTAATGTTGGAGGAATGGGTAGTTACAAGTCCAGACACTGCAAAGTCAGAGCTCCATTCTAAAAATAAAGTGCTTGGTAAACTTTTAGTTGTCAACAACTTTTAGACAGTCACTCACACTAGAAAGTGGAATAAGAGGCCTCATGCAATTCTTGGCACGTTTTATGGTCAAAGGAAACATCTAAGGAAGATGAATATGTTGGTAATGCTGATAATTGGCAATGCCACTGGTGCTGTAGGACCACACATGCCCTGCAGGGTTTAAAAGAGTAGTATTTACTAATAGGTGCAAATATGAGACTTGGCATCGGGACTCGAGGTGCTATTCCTGACTTTGAAAATTACTTGTTCTGTGGCTTTAGGAAAGTTGGTTTGATGTTTCTTAAAGCAAGTTGAATATTTGCCTCACAGCGGGGGTGTTCTGAGACTTGATTGTATTCAGGACACTTTCAAAATTTGTAAATTCAAAGTGTCAAGTATCAGAGGCGTAGCCGTGTTAGTCTGGATCTGTAAAAGCAGCAAAGAGTCCTGTGGCACCTCATAGACTAACAAACGTATTGGAGCATGAGGCATGCATCCGATGAAGTGGGTATTCACCCACGAAAGCTCATGCTCCAATATGTCTGTTAGTCTATAAGGTGCCACAGGACTTTTTGCTAAATTCAAAGTATGATTGTTATTTCCTAGACTAGTGGGGACTGAAGTGATGCAGAGCCCTTCATCGGGCATGTGAGTATTTGCAATAGAGACTTTTTTTCATGTCCTTGTATTGGAGCTGGGAAAAAATGAGAGACCGTTCTTAAAAGCTGGGCTGCCAATCATTACAGTAGTTAATTTCTTTTAGCATTTTATATCTTCAGACCTCTTTGTGAATAATTAACTAAAATCCTTCAAACACCTTGAAAGACAAGCAGCGTTAGCTCTGTTTTTAGAGTGATTTCCCCAAGATCACAGGGCAAATAAGTAGCACAGGTCATATCAGACTAAGACATTACTTAAACCACATTGTCTCTTCTGATCAGTCCTTTGTCCTTCTCAGATTATGGTCCATGCACCTCTACTTGTGAGTACTAAGCAGGGCTGAGAAGAGGTATAGGTTGGATGCCTAAAAGGTTCTTTGGGAAGCGGTCTGGTGACAGATAAACGTAGAGAATTACTGAATGAATCAATCCACATAGACACAATGTGTAGACTAGTGTTCAGAAAGTGTTAGATAAACACTTGGGGAATATGCAGCATTCCTGCACGTAAGAGGCTACTCCAGCCAATGGTGCAGGCAATCTGAGAATTGCTGAGTGCATCCTGGTATTTAACGCACAAGGATGCCTTGCAGAACAATGGGTGTCTTTTGAGGGGGTTGTTTTAAAAAGTACATTGCATTCGTAAGTAGGAGGAAAAGGCCGGTTGGAGCTTGGATGGTTACTCAACATCCCGAGCTTTTCCCATTACTGAAGCATCCGTGTGTATTAGTATGAGCAGAGATGCAAGGAGCAGTAGGACATGGGAAACAGGATGCATGTTGTTGGTTCAGTGTTCAACCAGCCCACTTTGGAGTGAAGTTTGAGTTTGATAGTCTGCTGTTCGGTGGGCCACATTCTGCCCAGTTTAGTTTTAGGAGTCTGTAAAATAAGCTGGTTCATGAAAGTGACCGCCTTGCAGCTGAAGTCTGGCTGCTCACTTTCCAGTAACACCAGCTGCTGGGAACTGATGAGTGCAAAGCCAGGAGAGAACCCAGTAACAGAAACATGCAGGAGCCCCCAGTGGAGTTAGAAGTCTGAGCAGATGAGAGTCTATGAATGGAGTGGTTTACAAGACATATATGGTGTGATCATCCGTTGGCGAATGCAATCCAGAGCTCATGGATTTATCACTCGGGTGCAGAGAGTTGTAATAGGCAGGATACCATAATGTGCAAAGTGTAATGGCCCAGATCATTGTGTGGTGTAAACCAGCATTGCTCTATTGACTTTAGTGCAGTTGTGCTGATTTATTAACAGCTGAGGATCTGGCCTAATAATTCTTGTCCCTTACATAGTGCTTATCTGAGATTCTCAAACCGCAGACAAAAACAACGAGGTATCCTTGTGGCACCTTAGAGACTAACAAGTTTATCTGAGCATAAGGTTTTGTGGGCTACCACCCACTACATCAGATGCACTTCATCAGCCCGCGAAAGCTTATGCCCAAATAAATGTGTTAGTCTCTAAGGTGCCACAAGGACTCCTCGCTGTTTTTGCTGATACAGACTAACATGGCTACCCCTCTGAAACCACAGACAGGAAATGCAGTAGGTCACAAACTAACGTCATATACTGTGATAACACCTCAGCCTGTCTAGAGTGTTAGCACAATGGGCCTGGTTTTGATCTCACTTGTGATCGTTTACCATTCACTTCAGTGGAGCAGAAATCTGATTTACACTCATATTTGAGGAGAATTCAGCCCTGTGTGCGCTGGCCTCAATTTTTATGTTGAAGGTCAACTCCCAAGGATCGCGCTGCAGTAATTTTCAACAGAGTTCTCCCTTTGTTCTTAAAGTATACGTGCACCCAAGATATAGTTAAAACTTAGCCCTTTCCTGAAGTAGAGTTTTACTGGAAATTCAAACAGTGACAGAACATACATTTCAGCATTATTATTTATATTATTGTAGCACCTAGGAGACCCAGTCCTGGACCAGCACCCCATGGTGCCAGGTGCTGTACAGACAGCGCTTCTGCCCCAAAGAGCTTGCAGTGTGAGCTTTCCTCCCAAGCCTGCTCTTCCTGGGCTCTCCCTGCAGGACTGCTCTGTCTGTGAGAGGTTTTTCAGCTCCTTATACCCTGGTTGTAGTTAGACAAAGGCCGCTAGCTGCCACTACGACTGAGCAGTAGATAGGTCTTAGAACTGACGCTTTTCTATAAGATCATAAAGCAAAGTGTTCTGACTGTTGTGCTCAGCACAGTGGTATGGTAGCACAGTCTTAAAAACTATTCTGGATGAACCTTCTTTTCTAGATGGGAATTTAAAAGGCCGGGTTTCATATCATCCCATCTCTGCCAGCACCACTACTACTCAAAATGCAGTTCTAGCCATGGCACGACTCGTATATGGACAGCAGGAATGTGGGACTAATAAGCAAAGGAGTGCAACTTTCCTCATACCTGTGTGGTTGTTGCTTGAAAGCTGGATGCAAGCAGGAATTCAACAGGTGTCATATAGTCACACTGCCAAAATAGCCAGCAGCGTGGGAAAGCTAGCAGGGCATATAAACCAGGGAACAGAACAGAAATGATTGTGAAAGTGAATCCAAATATTGAAGTTTAAAAAGAACAAACCGGTAGCCATACGGGCACCCATCGTGTGAAGCTGTGTTGAGTGTGGTGCCCACAGCACTGTGGCTGTGTGTCAATCTGTACCTGCACTTCTACAGACATGCCTGCAGTCTCAGATGTGCGTGGCATTACTGATGTTGACACTATGACAGCGATCATTTGTGCTGCTTCAGTGCCTTCCCATCCAGCGATTGATGATGCCTCACAACTTTTCTCTGTGAGAGACAAGGTGGGTGAGGTAGTTTCGTTTACTCGACCAGCTGCTGTTGGTGAAAGAGGCAAGCTTTACAGCATACACAGAGCTCTTCTTACGTACTCTGAGTGCCTTTCCTGGTCCTAAAGAAGAACTCCGTGTAAGCTCAAAAGCTTTTCTCTCCCACTGAGAGAAGTTGGCCCAGTAAAAGAGATTCCCTCACCCACCTTGTCTCGATAATATGCTGGGACTGACGTGGATACAACTACACTGCAAACAACTCTTTTGTGTGGCCTGCACCGGGGATGGGGAAACTGAGGCTTGGCGACATGGTTAAGATCAAACAGCAAGTTGATGGTGATAGTGGGACTCTGACACCCAGCAGTCCTGATCTCTCTTAAAGGGAGAGGTGGTGAAGGCAGCTGAGCAGCTGATGATGAAGTTTAAAATATTGTCGTTTGACTTCAGCTGATCTCAAAGTTTGGGTGAGTCTTTTAGTCTGTTTTGTCCTCCTTGTTTGTAGAAGTGACAGGTAGCTTTTGTGGCTCAAAAGTTGACATTTTGGTATCAACTGTGAGTCATAAATTGCAGGATATTATGAGTGGATCTTTCATGAGACATTTCCAAACAATATTTGCCTATCTGTCTGAAAAGCAAGGGAGGTGGTGGGAGGAAAAAAGCCAATGTGTTTGTTTGTTTGCACATCAGGGTCACAGCTGTCTCATCTGTTGTTTGTAGACCCAAAGGGAAAGAGGATTCCAAACATTTGCCGACCTTTCTTTAGCAAAAATAAGCTAAATAAATCAATCTGCTATTTTATTTATTAGTCCGCTGTTCTGACCTGTGCCAGAGAGATTTCTCCACACGCTATCCCAAGGAATCCAGCAGAGAAGGATAAGGCAGCCTGGCATGTCAGCCTACGATCCAAAATTTTCTGTAGTGTGGTAGCATTGGGAATAATTAAACGTAGACACAGGGTCTGCTCTGGGCACAGTGGAGGCTGGCAGTCAGCCACCATCAATTCCAGTCCTAACGTCTTCCGTCCCTGTGGCCTCTTGCTCTCCTGTCTGCCGCTGACGCGTGCACCTGTCCCCCCCTCATGTACCTGCAATCTCCCTCTTTTACTGTCTACTCTTTGAGGCATAGGGCAATGATTTGCATTAAAATATTGGACCATCTTGCGGCTGACAGATGAGTGCTCAGCATCTTCGTGATTAGGCCTTAGATATCCACCTGCCTTCCTGTTGTTCTTGTTACCTAGAGACTGCAGCCAGAGATCAGGTCCCCATTGAGCTAGGTGCTGTACAAACACACAGCAGTATTTATCCTGACCTCCTGCAGCAGTGAGTTCCAAAGGCTAATAACTCTTAACCTTTAACATCTCCTAAACATATTACCTTTTAACATTGGGTGTCTTTTCTTTTGTTATCATTGAATGGAATGGGATCCATTCTGTGCCAAGACCAAGACATAGTAGGTGATACTGTGCTGAAAAATACACCTAAACATCCCTGTGGACTTCAGTAGGAGCTCTGTGCACATTTCAGAGGTATTTGCCTTTCTGTGGTTAGATCAGTGGCACATCTTCAGGAAGTGCATAACCAGAAGGAGTATCTCTGGGGAGCTGCTGGCTTTCCCATCAGGGCATGAGTTGCTTGGACAGGTTCCCGTTGTTGATAAGCCTTTTACCTGTACATCCATAACAGTGACTTCCTGAGCTGGCGGCTTTGTTTAACGGCTTCGCTCGCTGATGCTGGGAGCCTGGCTGGGATGGCTGATGTGTATTTATGTAGGCTGTATTGTTTGCTCTTGTTGTGTCAGTTGGCCCTTCTAATTACGCATCCTTGGAAGAATGCCAGCTGCAGAGGGGAGGACAAGATGTACAGTACAACGTGAGATGGCGCAGAAAGGTTTGTGCCTTTTAGTGTTTGAGGGAGACTTAATTATGTTCTCTCAGCAAATGTTTAACATTCGCAGAAATGTCCACATTAACCAAAGCACGCTTGTTATTCTAAGTGGACTAGGACATTTCAATTCCACTAGTGGTGAATAGCTGGGAAGCAGATACTTGTCACTCTTATAAGCTCTGTTGTGAAGCAGTTTGCATCTGCTATTAGAGCAGATAGAGCATGCTGCTTTATTTGTGTAGACCCTAGAATAACCTTCCTCTTAGAAAAAGCCTTTCCACCATTAGAATAACAGACACGCAGTGCTAACTCCCCTTTTACCCGATAAACACCAACCAACCAAAAAAAACCCACCCAAAATTTTGAACAAAATCAAGTTTAAAAAAAAATTATTTGATAAAACCTTAAAATTCAGAAGCAAAGCCCTTAGAATGCGCAGGGTTTACACTCCGAAAAAGGAGTTGCCAGCGACTCTGCGGGGCACATTGCTGTTGCTGTTACATGGAAGGCGCTCAGAAGTGATGGTGTTGGGTGTCAGGGTGAGACCCTAGAGTGGCAGTAATCTGGTGGCAGTGGTTAGTTTTTGTGGTGGATACTTGATGATACTGAGAAGGAAAAAGACTCCCCTATCTGAATGGGACTTCTACAATTTTAAAGGGATGGATGGTGCATTTTAGTCAAAGGGACTTTAAAATGCAGATTAACAAGGGACATTTTTTATAACTGCATCTTCCTCTCCCCTTGCTGTGATCACATCGTCCTCCTCTTCCTCAGATTGCTTCATTAACTTCCCCTCTTTTCTCGTTCAGTTCAGACTTCTTGTCCTTAGCTCCGCCTGACTCTGTCCTTCCATTATCTCTGCTCTCCCCCTATAAATCTCCCTACTCACACGTTTTTTTTGTTTACTCTGAGCTTTATTCCCCTTCATCTCTCACAACTACACGTCTTACTTCCAGATCCCTCCTTCCAGTGCACATCTTCCCTTCCAAATCTTAGGCCTGATCCAAAGCTCACTCACATCTGGAGTATTACATCCAGTTTTGGGCCCCCTACTACAGAAAGGATGTGGACAAATTGGAGAGAGTCCAGCAGAGGGCAACAAAAATGATCAGGGAGCTGGAGCATATGACTTACGAGGAGAGGCTGCGGGAACTGGGGTTATTTAGTCTGCAGAAGAGAAGAGTGAGGGGGGATTTGATAGCAGCCTTCAACTACCTGAAGGGGGGTTCCAAAGAGAATGGAGCTCGGCTGTTCTCAGTGGTGGCAGATGACAGAACAAGGAGCAATGGTCTGAAGTTGCAGTGAGGGAGGTCTAGGTTGGATATTAGGAAACGCTATTTCACTAGGAGGGTGGTGAAGCACTGGAATGGGTTACCTGGGGAGGTGGTGGTGGAATCTCCATCCACAGAGGTTTTTAAGGCCCAGCTTGACAAAGCCCTGGCTGGGATGATTTAGTTGGGAATTTGAGCAGGGGATAGGACTAGATGACCTCCTGAGGTCTCGTCCGACCCTAATCTTCTATGATTTTATGATTCTAAGTCAATTAGGGTCTTTTCATTGACCTCCATGGGCTTTGGATCAAGGCCTCAGTATGCTGAGCGTATGGACGTTCCCTGTGTGGAGGGCTTGCAGATCAAATCCGAAGACTGAAGGCTCCTTTGAGAGAGACATTTTCTCAGTGCAGTAAAGCTGGGCTCAAGCTGCAAACTCTGGATCCAGATTCAAAACACCCTGAAGTTCAGGGCTCAGCTCCTGAGAAGAGGGCTAGCCCTACACTTCGATACAAACCCAGGTTTGAACTTCAAACACACTCACGCTTCAGAGCTGGGGAGTGGTTCCCCTTTCCTCTTTTACATCTTCTGCAAAATGCCTACTTACGCTCACTATTTCTAGTGCACCGTAACTGGCGGGAGCAGCATTAAAATAAGAAATGTTTGGCCAAGATTTAAAAAAAAAAAACTTAGTTTCCAGACAAATTTTCACTAATCTTTTTTCCCTCCTAATATTTCTTTTTTTTAACTGGACAATTCAGACATTTCATCAGAAGAGCCTGATGGGTTTTATTAGCGTTATATGCCATTATTTACATATTAAAATGTCTACCTGATTCATGAAAGCCCAGTGGGTGGGAAATCCAGTTAGAGAATGGAGATTAAGCCAGGCTTGGCTTTAGGAAGCACAGATTGAATTTGTTATGAGGACTGTATATGAGCGGGCATAGAGGATGCTCAGGAAAACTTCAGATTTGGTTCAGTGCACAAGTGTAACAAGTCCATGGCATCCCTAATGCTGTCCCCTTAGAATCGGCTTCATCCTCTCAAGGAGGTGCTGAGGATCCTTGTGGGTGGAATAGAAGGATTTCTGCGTGTGTGCACATGCGCATATGCATGTGTGGAACTGAAAATTGCTACTTTGGCTTTTCGTTCATTAGTCGGTGACCGGTTCATAGTTTCAAACACACTTGCTACGCTCTCTCGCTGCTTCGCTGCCCTACTTGGATTTATGGTCCTCTTAGCTTTGTTCATAATAGCAACTAAGCACTTTCATAGATCTTCTTTCTGTTTGGAATGTGACCTTTAAATGTTTGCGCAGAGCAGTTTTCCTTTGTGAAACATTAAACAGCTCAAAATAAGTTCCTTCCAAGCAAAGCGAATGTAATTTTTCTTTCTTTTGCTGTTGTACTGTCCATGTAGCCTGATTTCCAAAGAAGTGCAGCCCCGTTGACTCCAGAGGGATTTATGGGTGCTCAGCACTTCTGAAAATCAAGCCTCTAGACAGGCACATAATGAACATTAATAACAGAAGTAGCATCAAATTGTAGTGACCAGGACAACGCACTAACCCTCCTGGGAAGGGTTTTGGTAATAATGATCACAAGGGATCAAGAACATACTTTTAGATCTCGTGAAAGACCATCCTGCCCCGCTCCCAGAAATCACCAAGTGCCTTTCCCTGTGAGCCTGCCTCACGGGCGCTGTATTTCCTTTCATATGCACAGTGGAGCCTGAGAACTGTCCTTTGAAACCTGCAGCATCAAGAAGTAGAAGAGTGGTGTGCCCGCTTGCTTGTTACATTAGCATGCATAAGGAACAAGTAAAAAGCAGGATGTTTGCCAGTTTATACGAGCTCACCTGGTTAAGTCACTTATTGCACCTTGCTGCAGTCAGGAATGAGTGCGTAATACTCACACAAAGAGAGTTGCAGCAGCCTACTGAGGAATCGGTTCATCAGTGATTTTGAAATGCAAGACCCACCACATCCTCCCAGGACTTATCCACAACTAGGGAAAGTGGAGGACCTGGAAGACAAGAAGCAAAGAAAGAACAGGCGTGAGTGGGGAACATGGGCGCTGCAGAGCAGGAAAACTGAGGCTCTTGCCATATAGGGCCTGGTGGGTGATATCGCTAATTTGGTATCTAACAGCCATGCAAAAAGTGATAGGTAACTACAATAGTAAACCCACCAGTAAACAGAGGAGGCTAGATTGACTGGGTCTTCCTTGAAGGGTCTCGCACAAAGTGTTGGTTGGAGCCACCTCTGCTAAGCTTGTGAGAGCCCCCAGACCACGGTATATGGCTGCAATCTCTGATGTCAACTGTGTATCTTACAGAACCCTTCTGATATTTCTATCCTCCTTCTGACTCTCCCATTTTCTTTTAATGGCTTTTTTGTGTTTGGTCTGTCACCCAATTTCTTCAGGAAATTGTCTAATTTCCTTCCCTGGTGATCCCTAGAGCAGATCTAAGACCCGCAAAGCTGCCTGTTAAGCTGCAGTACTTGAGATCAGATGACTCATTGAAGGTCCCTTGCCTGAACGTCTCCCCCCCCCTCCCCACCCATTTCTTGGACCACCAGATCCTGAGTTATTGGCTGCAGGTTTTGGGACGAGCTGTGCTGTATTTACTTGGGCTTTTCACAGAGCCAGAAGGGCCATTTGTTTAGTACTCAGGGTGGACCTTTGTTTTTGATTTCAAAAAGGGAAACATTCAGTCAGATTAGCGCTAAGGGTTATTCAGACTCGAGGCACCTGCATAATATGCCATCCAGTGGTTCAAAGCAACGGTGATTATGGGTCAAATCCAGAGTGACCCTGAGTGTCTGCAGTGGCTTCAGTGGATGCTGCACATATTCAATGCTTCTCAGGAGTTTCCCCTTAATGTCTCAGCAGCTCCAAAACGTGATCATTCTCTCCTATAAGACACAGTTTACGACATACCCTGGCACTATTTTATATAGACACATCAGAGTGAATCTCCACTAACACTATGCCCATCGTTGGTGCACAAGGCTGACTTCCACCTTCAGTTACACCCAAGCGACCCATTGCCTTATTAGTATAGCTCAGATCTGGAACCGTGCTGAATTTTAGCTGCTTTGTCCTGAGTTGCAGTAAGTTAGTCTTTTCAATGTGCCTTCAATCAACAGTCAGCTGCATCACATTAGCCATCACAGTTGTATTCGAACCACGCAGTGCTGAGAACAGCAATGCCTCCAAAGAGAAAATGCACTGGTCACATTAGTGTCATTTCATGCTCAAAGCCTAGCGATACCATGTTCTCTGATGAGTAAAATTCCTCAACCTTCTCTTTTCCCTGTCTGCAGTTGCTGGGACCAACCTCACTAAATTTTCTCAAAGTCAGATGTGTTGATCAGCAGCCATGTTGCACCTCTCGATCATTATTAAGCCAACCCCTTAGCATCCCCCCTCACAAGAAGCAGGGGAAGTGCCATTATCCCTATTTTACAAAAGGGAAACTGAGGCACGGAGGGAGTACTTGACAGGGCCAAGATCATTCAGGAAGCATGTGCCAGAGCTGGGACTTGAACCCAGCTCGCTGGAGTTTATTCCTTTGTCTTAACCACAAGGCTGTTCTTTTCCCTGCCTCTCAGGGTTGGTAAATTGCCATGCAAAAGGGAATGCTCCACTGCAGTATCTTTAGTTTACAACTGAAAATGTTATTTGCCACGGAAAGCTTGGTCTGGACATTTAGATAAATGACCAATAGAAGCTCCTTCGTAAACCTGTTTTGTACATTCCCTTCCTCTACACTCCCATCATTTGTACACAGCCCCGGGACTACACCCAGCGCCTGTTTACTTTACGGTCTACAAACCGACTAGCACAAGTACTGCCACAAATGCAGTGTTATGCAACAAGCATGTGTGGGAAGGGGGAGGGTTTATAGCTTTAAGTGTATCCAAAATGCAATAATCATAGCAACCAACATTATTGATTTAGCACAATCCCACCTATTCAGCCATTAAAACATTAGACGGTATTGCAAGGTATTGCAAGTGAATGGCAGTGTTTTAAAAGGCATGCATCAGGTACCAACCTCCGGTGCAGACAGTACAATGGATTCAAGTGTGTTCTACCTCCTGAAAAGCAAGGCTTTGTGGGTACTTCAAGCCGGCATTCTGGTTGTCATTGCTGCTGACAATTATCTGTGCATGGATCAGGAGTATTTTTATCAATCAAAATAATTCAAGTGATTTATCTGCTTGTAAACAATCACTTTCATTTAATGGAACAACCACTCCACTGCATCCTAATCATGACTCTTGATTAAAACCAGGTGGGTGGGATCCTATTCCCCTGGCAAAACTCCCTGTGACAGGGCAGAGCGGCCCCGCACTGGTACAGCAGGGCTTAACCCTTCCTTCCTAGCAGAGGAAGCCCTGCCCTGGAAGCTCTTCTGGGCATGCTCCAACTGGAGAAGAGGTATAAAAGCCTGTAGATCAGCTCAGTCTGGGCTGACCACTGGAGGAGAAGGATGCACGCTGCCAGCTCCTGAAGAGGGAGAGTTTGCTCAGCAAGATCCAGGAGGACCCCCTGCCCCAGATGAACTGGTATTCACGGTAGGAAGTGACTCAGGGGAACTGTAGAGACAAGCAGCGTTAGAGCTGTGGTGATGCTCGGCGCGTTGCGGGCAGATCCCCGCTGAGCAAAGGGCAAGGAGAGCTTGCCACTAACAGGGCCCTGGGTCGGGGCTCAGTGGAGAGTGTGGGCCTGAGTCTCCCTACCCCCGAACCGTGAGGGATCTTGGCTAGACTCTGCCTCTAGGCCGTGCTACCCTGCTCGTAAGGGGGTGTATATGGAATCTGGCCGCTAGGCTGTGCAACCCCACTCGTAAGGGGGTTTATGTGGACTCTGGCCACTAGGCCATGCTACCACACCTGACGGGTGATGATGGAGAGGAAGGCCAAGAAGCCGTCACTGACTGCCCGCAGAGAAGTGGGCGTAGTGACTCAAGAAGATGTTGGCACCTCATTCTATCGCACCACAAAGAGGCGCTGTGGTGCCCAACCCGCCACACTCCCATTGACTTCGGTGGAGCCAGGACTTCACTCATGATTTTGATTGCTGGTTCCTTTTCCCTAAAATGAAAGTGGGTCTTGTCCAAGGTCCTAAACATCTTTGCATTTTGCACCATTCCTGTAAGTACCCTCTCATGCTCAATCATAGTGAATGCAAAACTTGCATGCACATAAGTCAGGAAAACAACAAATGCGAACAGATCAAATGGTTGTATTTCCTTGTGTATAATACAGAACAGTTTTCCCTTTCCTCCTTGTTTTCTGTTTTCTCTCCAGTTCCTTCCTATTGCCTTTTCTAATTTAGGACCTGAATCCACAAGGTGCTGAGCACCTGCGGAGAAGCGATGTGCACCAGTGAGTGCTGAGTGGTTGCAGCATCTCTCACGAGACGCTCAGTGCCTTGGAGGATTAGGAATTCGGGCTTTGGCCTGTGAGTACTTTAGGGTGAAGCAGGAGATAGGAAATTCCTTAGTAACTTTGGCTTTTGTAGGTCCATGGCCTTTGTCAGCAGAGCTCGGCAGTCCTCCAACCTGAAGCTAATGGAGCTCCGGAAGCAATGTAAGTCCATTAGTCTGTAGTTAAGTTCATTGCATGGGCAGGCTTCACCACCTCTTGCTCTGACAACAAGCTATGAAGCTTCCCAGATTTAAATATCTCCTTATGCTCCAGAGACTCTAAATTCCTTTAGCATAGCTGTCTACAACTTCCAGCATTCCTGCGTTTTGGGGAGCGAAATCTCTCCCTTCTCTCTAATCCCTGTAACCCATCCTTGCTTTGGGTGCCATCGTCCTCAGTGCGGTTTGCTTTGCTGTGGCATCCAAAATACTGAATTTCAAAAAGGGGGGCCTAAAATTTAACCTTCTACGTCCAAATAAGTGACTTGAATTTCAGAAGTGCTGGGTACCTAGCAGCTCCTACTGACTTCAATGAGTTCACCAACTTCATTATTCAGGCACCTAAATAGAGACCTAGAAGCCCAGCATCATTGAAAATCCTGGCCTTGTTCTCTAGGTGAGACTCTGCCTAGCACCCAGAGCAGAGTTGCATGTGCTCAAGGGAATGCTACCAGCACTCCACAAGTGAGGGCCTGAGATTGAAGGAAGGGAAATGGGGGGAATCGTGTGGGATCTACACACACTCAGAGCAGTGGAGAGAAGAAGGAATGAGAGTTTAACACTGTGGTTTTCCAAACAGTTTACTGTAACTATTGCATAGATCTGTTGTGTTGCAGAGACAAGATCCTTCGTACTGGCTTTTTTTCAAGCGTACTGTGTATTGCAGGTTCTTAAACTGTAGTCTCTGAGCCACCAACCAGTGCATGCCTGTAGGTCAGCTGTCAGCATGGTGCCTTCAGCCCCACAGTGCACAGACATCTATCACATGATCTGAAAGAATACTCCAGTAGCAGTAGTAAGTTGCTGTCCTCCAGGGGGACTAACCACTAGAGGTGGACAAAGACACGCCCTGCTCTACTGTAGATTGCACCTGCAAAGCACAACATGTTGAGAACTAAGCAGTAGAGGCAGAGGAGTTGGCTAGAGAAACGTGATCCACGAGAGGCACTCATGTGCAAAGTATTCCACAAAATTCTGTAGTGCAGACTACTTCCCTACGTCAGCTACAGCCCCCTCCTGACAACAGCACTTGCTTTGTGAAACTGCCGCCTCGACATCTATTGAAAATACCGTGTTACAAAGTGAAGGCTTAGCAATGAAATCCTAAACTCTTAGTGCTATTTATGCACAGTAGTTATACACTGCATTTATGCATTGTATAAATTAGACACAGCAGTTGTGTCATGCACTGTACCTGTCTGATAGTGTTATAAGCTTGTTCCGTAACAGGATCGGACTTTGAAGAATTAAAATGAATAAATATGTGACATTAAAAACCTCGTGCTGAACTCCCAGCCCAGGCTGCCTGACTGGGACAGAGCATCACTTCACTTTCCCCGATGAATCACCCGTGTCAAGTGCGGCCTTAATGAACACCAACTGGTGAGCAAAAGGGCATTCTCTCGATGTAATGAGCTCCTGAACATGGCGCAGTGATAAAAAGCCATCTACCATAATGCAGGACACGACCCTTCACCCCCACCATCAAAAGATCGCAATCTCTTAGGCATCGCTGTCTGAACCTTTATCTGTGGAGCTGCCATGTGTGGATGCCCCATTAATGTTCCATGTGCAAAGAAATAAGGCTCTGGGTGATTAAAAGTCTCCTGGTGACTTAACTGCGGAGGTTTTCTGTACCCTTTAATAGCAGTCTGGACACACAGGTGTGTGCACACACATACTCGGCAGTTTCAAGCTGTTAGGTAAATGAAATATTTCAACAAGAACTGTCTGGTTTCTGCCTTTGGTTACTCTTCATTCCCAGTAAAGTAGAATAAACATTTACAAAATGAGCTTTTATTATTCTTATTTGTAGCCTCTTTTTCTTATGGAGACGGGAGAAGGAATACAACCCCTGATTGGAACTTTTTATAAAGCAGTTTACAGCTGGGGAGATTTTGAAATCGAGCCCTGCAGCTCCGTCTTGGTCGTCACTGGTGTTTCAATGGGGTAAAATGATAATAGTCATTTTAGAAGACGAGAAGAATTGGATTTTGATGGAGGAGTTATCAAGCCAAGCAGCATTCCAGCATCTGGAGCCATATCTGGATACAGCACGGTCAGGAGCCTGGTTACGCAGTAGCTTCTGGGAGATGAGGCCTGATTCTCGTTTCTGCTAAGCTTCCTTTATACCCCTCTGGCTGTATAAAGAGGTCATTAAGTGAGAGTAACTAAGTGGTACCCACTTGAAGAGGCTTTGATATCACAGTAGCAGTGTAAAGGAGCCTTAGGGTAAATGTGGATCAGGTCTGTGGTGCCTAGGGCCCTGATCCTGTAAAATCACGTGAGTCATTCTTCTCATAGGATCCAGCCTATCGAATTTTAGATCTAAACTTTTACCAAGTGACAGGTGAATTTGGATGCTCTGATACTTCAGCACCCAACTTGAAACGCCCTAAAGGTTCCTGATTTTCAGATGGCCGATGGGTTTCTGAAAAATTAGGGCCCTTTAAGGTATCTCAGGTTGGGCCCCCAAAATTGTTAGCCACCTTTACAAACTACAGCCAGCATTGTGGATTAAAATAGTGTGAGCTTTTAAAAACTTTCAGCTCTGCCCTGCCTTGTAGCGAACCCAGCCATAAGAGCACCGTGCATCGTTCCAGAGAGAGGGAAAGGGAAAGTGACCAACTTAATTAAGTTCTTAAAGCTGAGAGGTGCAAAAAAGGAAGCAAGCATCAGAAAGGGAGAAGCGCAAAACATGTTTATAAAGTTTTGTTTTATTTATCCAGCTCTGATAAAGGTTTAAGCATATATTTTATACAGTGTCTCCTTAATGAATTAATTTTATAAGAGCACTGGATTTTCGTTTACTGCAAAGCTTGTATGGCCCAGGAACTGCACTCTAACCTTTGCCTTATGAAAGTGGTGAACTTGAGCTATTTAGATCATTACTGCTTCCTGAAGGAAGACTAAGGGAAGAAAGTGGAGGAAAGACAGATTAGGAGACGAAACATCACTGCTCGTATGCTGCCATCGACGCAGCTTGTATTTCAGCTTTGGACAGTTCACTGCGGAAAGCACAGTTGGGGGAGCTGACAGTGAGCTTCCCAGTCTGGGACAGACAGCAGGAGTGGTATCTTCAGAAGCACTCTTCACTGACCTAACTAGTCTGGCTGAGGTCAGTGGGAGTTTTACCATGGACTGCAATGGAATCAGAGT
Source organism: Chelonoidis abingdonii (assembly GCF_003597395.2). Lineage (NCBI taxonomy): Eukaryota > Metazoa > Chordata > Testudines > Testudinidae > Chelonoidis > Chelonoidis abingdonii. Next base: position 4,538,160 of record NC_133776.1, on the reverse strand, counting down.
TAGACCCCCAGCACTTGTAAAACTTCCATATCTTATTCAGGTAAAACGTCCATAGACTTTAGTGAGAGCTTTAGCTGAACATTGGCATCCGGTTTTGGCGCTCAGACAGTTTTTCAGATTTAAATATTCAGTTATAAAAATACTACTACCCATCTGCTTTGTCGGTCTTGGTATGTCTTGTAGCAGTTCACAGACCATGTAGGAGACACTGCCCGTCCACTTGACTGTATGCCTCTCTGACTCTGGGTTTGTTTTTGGTAGCTGGTACATATGGACCAAGTTCTGCTTCTCCAAATGTGTTTGTTCTTAAAAACTTTGCAGCATAAATTTCACTTTTTATTGGGGTTCATGGGAGAGGAGTACAAGGGAAAGCAATGAATTCTCTGTTTTTTGTTCTGCTCCTGTCTTGCTTACTTTTCCCAGCAAGCTGTATAGATGGATAAAGCTGCTAGGGGAGGGTAGCAACCAAGATGTGAGTTATCTGATTAAGTAAATCACTATCAGGCATATGTAGTAAAACTCAGGCGAAATGAATCATTTGAAGTTTTATTAGCAGTGTTTCTGCTCTTTTTCCCCCCTTTCTATGCCAAGAGGCTGGGCAGTTCACTCAAGCGTGCAGCCCACACCCTCAAAGACCCATTACCCTCTATATCCAACAGGCACCATAAACTGGAATCATACTTGGCCAATCAGATCTGATTGCAAAACCCATTTGCAAGGCATGCACTTAGTTCCAGCAGAGATGCTCTCAGTAGCCGGGGTCCGCTCCAGGCAGAGATCTGGGCGGTGTGGATCCATTCCAGAAACGAACTGAATTATGAAATGGAGCAGACTTTATTGCCACTTGATGTGTTGTTGTTGCTGATTTATTGGGCGTCACTGGGTTCTGTTCTAATAAACTGCAGTAGGATGAAGATTTTGTTTGTTTAGATCATGTTGATGGCGCTTGGGAAATCTGAACTGCTTCCAGGAAGTGGCTTTATGGTATGGCTCTGTTTGTAGCTGGCTCTGTATTCCAGCCCTGGTCTCCTCTATCATCAGAGTCAGCTGTTGGATTTTTGGCTCTAATCCTTCAGAGAACTTAAGCATGTGCTTAACCGTCAGCACTGGAATAGCCTCACTGAAGTAAATGGGACTGCTCGTGTACTCACAGAAACAATTGCTTTAGTGCTTGACAGGATCAGGGCCTATATCAGGGGTGGCCAAATTGTGGCTTGCGAGTCCCATGCAATTCTTTTACAGTTAAAGTGCGCAGATCTCCCACCCCCTGCCCTCATTCTCCACCTGCTGGACTGGGGGGAGGGGGAAAGGGGGCGGGAGCTAGGGATCTCTGCCTTGCAGCAGGGTGGAGCGATAGGGGCTTCTGTCCAGCAGGGAGGGGAGTGTCAGGGCTTCAGCCCCACAGGATACACCTGCCAGGGCTCAGGGCTCCAGTAGGAGCGGGGCTGAAACTTGTGAAGATTGTCATATGTGACTTGGAGGGCCAGTAATTTTGTCCACCCCGGCCTATATACAGAAAGGGTCTTATACTGCTTCTTCTGTGACCATCTATAACTTCCCGTTAGTCTTGTACAAGTGTGCGATCCTCCCAGTTGTTAGGGATGTAACAGTGCAAACACTTTTTGAATCAGGCCGATATGCACTCCAAGGGAGAGCAAAGCCAGACCAGCAGCATCTCTCCTCTACCTTATTCTCCCGCAAAACTGACTCTGTTTGCAGAGGGTGTTATCAGTGGGCTTGAGGCTCCAGGAAAATAGGGCTGCGGGGGGAGAGCCAGGGTGCATCCTCTCTGCACATCCTCCTCTGCAGATCCTCACCCTGCCGGCCCGAACTCTCACGGGAAATCCCAGTGGGCATGAAAGATATCTGTTTCAGCATTAACACCTGCCCTCTGCCTCATTACAGGCATGGTGAGTCCTCAATGCCAGGCAGGGAGAGAAGGGTCAGGAGAGCACTGCAGAGGCGTAATCACTGTGTACACATGCTCCACGATGGGTGGATTTGCCCCGTGGGTTCAAGGACATCCACACGGTTGTAGTACAATACCTGCTGTCTCTTTTGGAGGTGCCTGGCTCTGGAGAAGAGAAATCAGTGGGAGGCATAAGGCTTTCAGGCAGCTAATACTCGTCCTGCCCCTTCGCATTTTACCCGGGAAGGGGGATGGTTCAGGTCACAGTAACATTTTCTTTCCAAGTACAGAATCAAAGTGTCTGTCCACGTCACTTTCTAGGCACTCTGCAAGGCCTCATTATCCAGGTTTTAGCGTAAGAGGATTTGGGGAAAGTTCTGAGGGTTCCATTGTGGGGAGATATTGGCAGAGATGAGAGTCTTTTACTGGCAAAGAACAAATCTGTAACATTGTTGCTTAATTATCATTCATTGCCTGCATTAAGCATGTTCAGATCAGCATGGCATGGTGCATGGACAGAAACCGTGTCGCTGTGGCAGTGTGATTGATGGGTAGGCAGTGGACAGGACTTGAGAGCATGATGCCTGGGTCTTTTTCCCAACTTGGGCTCACTCTGTGATCTTGGGCAAGTTGCTCTCCTTGCCCACAGAGCAGTTTCTCCATCTGAATATTAAATACCTACTTTGGGAAAATTCTTTGCGTTCGCTGGATGAAAAGTGCCAAGTATGATCATCCACAAACCACAGGGTCTAGCCCCTGTTCACCACGGCGAAGAAGTTGTGCCTTGGAACTTTGAGACCCTTACGGTCCCTCCGCAGCTGCTGGTGCTTTGTCTTGCACCAGAGAACAATGCACACGCAGAAACCAAACAGGATTATGATTATATGCTAATTATAAGATAATTAGTTTCTTTTTTCTATAGAGAGGACCCACTTAAAAAAAATCAGGTGGGAGGATTTCTTGCACATATTATTACCAGGGCTTTATTCCTGTACACACCCCCAATCCTTTGTAGTTCTTATATGTGTTTAGCAATCTAACTGGATTAACAGTGGGTCGACCCATTCTTTGCTGAGGCCAGCATGTCAGCTTATAGATATTACTGAAATGAGCCGCCAATGTAATGTAAGGACAAATTCCTCCCTGCACAGATTGGCATGAACACTGGAGGCAGCCTTTGAGCCTAATATTGACTAATTATTTAACCATGAGTGGCAGCTCTGAACATTGTGTTCCTTTTGCATCGCTTCCTGCATTTACTGTGAATCTAATTACAAAGGGAACAAGTATTTCTTCTCAGGCTCCTGAAAACACAGAAGCCAGCTTAGCAAAGTGTGCGGGACCCCAAGTTGTTTAAGTGGAGATGGTTGTAAACTGTGCATCAGCCGACATCCTGGAGCTGGAGCCAGCGCACAGCCTATTGTGCTGAACTGTGCTTCAGGTCTCAGGGGTGCGTACAGAGTGTGTGTGGGGAGGCTGTTTGAACAAATCCGATCTGAAAGCCCAGACACAGAAGCAGGCACTAAAAAAAGCACAGCTTCAACTAAAAAATGTTATGGTTTGAAACAAACAGTTGTTCAGATTGCGAGATCGTGCAAGTTCACTGCGGCCTCTTCATCAGCGGGCTTTTTCTATACAGTGATGGTGATTAGTTCTATGACAGTAGCATGGAGAGGTGCCCCAGTGGCGAACAGGGCCCTATTGTAGCCTGTACGTGTGATCAGACAGTCCCTGGTAGCTGAATTGAACATTTGCTTGTAGGGTTCATGTTGTTCCTTTTTGGCTGGGTGGGGAATGTGGCACTCGGAGGTGGAGATGGTTTCAGATACAAAGGAAATGAGCACACTAAACAGGCACCACCCACTGATTGCTAGGAGGAGCTGTCCTTAATTTCCAGGGTCTGAGGGGGACGAATGGGAAGGTTGCTGCACGCTAGTTTTCAGTCTCCATGGGTCTTGTTTTGCCCCTCTGCGATATACAGCGCCGGAAGCGGAAGAGCACTTGATGTCAAAACCCTGCTGTGAGAGCAGAGCCAAGCGGTGTGACCATGAGGAGTGAATTCAGTTTTAAGGCCGGCGTTGGACTTTGGAGACTTCCCAAAATGATTCCAGGTCTTTGAAAACAGATTTGACCATCTTTAGACTGCAAACCCCTTGGGGCAGGTGGTCTCTCTGTGTGTCTGTGCAGCACCTAGGGGCCTATACGTGCTCCCACAATAACCACTGCCCTTTCTGGACTAACCATGCCCCAATACTTACGCTGTATAGAGGCAGCTTTTGCTTGGAAAATGTCCTGTATGTGGCTTTGTGCCTCATCCTTAACCCTTTGGAGACTGTAGTCACATACAATATATGTACATCCTCTTATGCATTCATTTGGCTGGGCATCTGGAGAATGCTTGTGCCCTCGGGCTGTTGCATAACCTATGATGTTTGTGAGATTTAGCAAAGACTTTCTATCTATAAGAGTAAAGTTTTGGAACAGGCTTCCAAGGGAGGTTGGGGAATCCCCGTCACTGGAGGTTTTTAACAACAGGTTGGACAAACACCTCTTAGGGCTGGTCTGGGTTTACTGGGTCCTGCCTCAGCGCAGGTGACTGGATAGGATGACCAGCCTGACATTTTTATGATTCTAGCTGATGCATTAGTGCATGTGTCTACAACTTTTTTCCTTAATAAATTAATCTGAAATTCCTTAAAATCAGAGTGAGGCCCTGTCTCCAGGCTTTTCTCTTCCCTTGCTCCTTTTCCGTTCAGCCCTATTGATTTGACTGCCATTGCTTCCCATCCATTTTCATCAATTAGAGACCCACTGCTGCCTTGATTGAGAGCACCCGATGCGGGATTTTACCGACATGGGGATAAAAAGTTCCAGGTGGCAAGGCAGCCCATGGGCATTTGTGTCTGTGCTGCACAAAAGTTTGTTCCACTTGTGAAGTGATTTTCCCCAAACCCATTGGTCAATTCAGTCTTTTACGTTCCTGGTCATTCCCAAGGCCTGGTACAGGGCTTTGATTGCAAAGCCTCCTTTTGATAAGCTCATAATTACATCATTGTTTTTTATTTAAAGTACAGTCCGTGTGAGCATTTACATTATATCAGCTGTCTTTTCTCCCTGCCCTTGCAATTTGTTCCATTGTATGTGTCTTAAGGGCCATCGGCAGAGGAGATGCTGAGCATCGACCTGGGCAGTATGAGATCGAAGGCATGCGCTTGCACTGGGACCTGGGCTGCCATGCTCTGTATTATGCTGTATTTTGATGGGATTTAACAAATTACATGTGAAAGCAAATCCTTCCATTGCTAGGGTTTGTTATTAGTGCCACATGGTTCAATATGGAAAATAAAGTAGGCCTAACGCCCATCAAGCTTCCATGAAAATCACTCTTGAAAGGGGAATAAATGTGGGTTGGTGGTTTCCTTCCCATTGCCGTTGGACGCGCTGACAGGCAGTCCTAACTCTGTTCAATCTTGCAATAAAGTAAGCAGAGGATAGGTCCAGTGGTGCAGGGAGAACGGGCTAGAGCACTGAGCTGCAAGTCAGGACTCCTGGATCCCATTTTTCACTCCTCTGTAAAATGGGAATAATCCTTGCCTGCTTCACCCAGTGGGCGTGTGAGGCATGCGGAGTATCTGTAAAGGTTCTGTGTACATGCAACGTCTAGCTATTATCATACCACTGTGGGAAGTTCTGCTCTTGACTCCCATTCTCTAGCGCACCATGAAATAAGAACATCTGCCATTACAATAGCTAAGTTAAAAAAGAAAAAAGTATAAACTCTCCTGCTTCAGGGCATGAGCCAACCACAGACTGTCTGGGGTCAGGCAGGAACTTCCTCTCTGGGCAAATATCTATATTTGTCCATTCTGGGGTTTCCTGCGCCTTTCTCTGACGCATCTGGTGCTGCCCTCTGTCAAAAACACAGCGCTTGACTAGACAGACCTGTGGTCTAATCTGTCATGGAAATTCTTATGTATTTCTCTTGGTCTTGGGAATGTTTTGTGTAGGGTAAAAATAGAGGGGCAGGAGGCTTCATTGTTACTAGGAAGCAAGTATTATGCCTTTCCAGTCCCCAGAACCAAGATGACATTAGCTCCCCAGCCCAGGAAATCCACTTTTTCCCTTCTTCTGTATATATTTCTTGACAGCTTCATCAGTTGTCAGGTCTGTTCGGCCTCGCTATTCACCTCTCATGCAATGCTTTAAGAATCTGATCTGTCTCCTATTGAGCTGGTGCAGGCTCTAAGCCTTCTGTGTGGCTTTCTCACTCAGGAGGGCAAGTTTGGGGCAATCTCCGTGAGTCACTCAGACTCTGCCTTTTGCTCAGGGATCCTCCTCTGGCATGGTCATGAGCAAGAGGGTGAAGGAGATGTTGCTTCAGGATCCTGTACCTTGCCAACTACTCCTGCTGCCATAATGGAAAGAGAACCTTGTTGGTGCTCCACAGCTGCTGGATCAGCCATTAGCACGCAGGGACACAAGAGTATCTGAATATAACTCTGTAATGCATGAGGAAAGAGCACTTATATTTCCTGAACAGTCAGTCAAACTATTAAGTATGGATTTATACTTTTCTCTTCAGCATTATGCCCCGGTCTCTCCCCGGGCCCTATCCCAGTACTTGGTAGCAACCTGGAGCTTCCCCTTTGTCCTCCTCTGGTTTCTCTGGCAATCCTTCCCTTAGATGCTCATCCCCTCTGCTAACAAATCCCGATGTTCATGGGAATGGTGACATTCTCTGGGTGTTCATGGTCACCTGGGCAACCACTCAAAGGTTCATGTATCGGGCAGGGGAAATTCAAGATGAGGAGGACAAGGGAGCAAGTGGCAGAGTTCACAGTGCACAGACTCACTGGGCCAGATCCTTTCTTTGTGTGATTTGGCACAGTTCCCTGGAAGTCCATCCAGCCGCACCAGTTCACTCCAGCTGAGAATGTGTCCCACTCTAGTTGCAGCAGTGTTGAGAAATAACACGATGATAAGAGCTCATTGTGAAGCTGTGTTTCTCAGCCCATCAGTAGCTGCCTTTGAAAATCCAAGACTAAAGAGCTCTTTCCCTGGGAACAGATGCTACCAATTGTGCCCCACTGTTGCAGGCAGATTTGCCTTTGCGCACTTCACACAGGAAGAAGAGCACTCTCACGGCAGCAAAGCTGGCCTGGCAAAAGAGCGAGGTGGGAAGAGAGGAGAGGAGGAGAAATCTGCCTGTGTTCTGGCTTCAGTGTGTTTCCAGAGCAACCAGCAGCCTTGGAGAAAGGCATATGGAATCTGTCTTTTCTATCCGTGCAGCTGCATGTGCTGTTCTAGCCTTTCAGTGGTCTGCCTCGTGCTATTTTGGGTTTAAAAACAAAGTGCATGATTGCAGTGCTGTCATGGGCATAAGCACTTTGGATTCTCACTGGCATGGATGGGAGCAATTCTTAGTGCGAATTATGAAAGTGACTTTCCATTCCTCCTCAGGTGTTGTCTGGTACTGGGTAGTAAACACCATCCTGTGGCTTGCAGCCATCAAGAGTAATAGACTAGATGATCCCCTGCCGTTCTGTTTTCCCATAAGGCAGCGTTGCAGGGATGGACTCATTGATGTTTACCAAGTGAGTTTTTTTTCTCCCCGCTCTGTTCTCCCCCACCACCCAGCAGCTCACTCTGAGCTTTGCACAACAGATTGATAGAGCATTTTTGCCATTTCAACAGCTGCAGCTAAGCCAACTTCTCAGACAGTTTATCTTTGGCTATTTCCCTGCTGACACAGACTTGCTTGCACCAACTGTCTGGTTGAAGGGACATTTTAAATGAATTCAGTGCTGATGCCAGATAGGCAACCCTGGGGGTTTAAAAACAAACCCCCTCCCTCTCCAGAGGGCGATAATGGCCCATGCAGTTGGCCATGCAAGCTTCCCCACATCATGCAGTCGATGAGCCTCAAACCTAAGATGGAGAAATGGTCCTTCGACAGTGATAAGGGAAGGACCGTCTCGACAGCCACTCAGTTTTTGGCCTCTCTGCTGAAAACAGAAGCAGTGCTGCCACTTCTGATCATGCTTTCTGTTAGTTATTTCTATTACCGTAGTGCCTAGGAACTGCAACCCCACTGGGCTGTACAGACGCAGAACAAAAGGACAGCCCCAGCCCCATCAAGCTCACAATCTGAGTACAAGACAAGAGAGGGATACAGACAGACCAGAACAGGTGTACAAGGAATGAGACCACGCTGGTCAGCACAATGGACAGTGGTCTCAGCACACCAGCAGCCTCACCCCGCCATGTTTCTGGGCGATAGGAACCAGAATGAAACCATCAAATAACTCCATACTAGGCCCTGCTCTGGTTCTCCTGCAAGGAGATGGAAACGTCTGGCTAAGGTGGTGGTCATAGATTTTCACTGGCTTGCTCCAGCTGTGTCAAGTACTGTGTAGCCAACACATCAGGTATCACTAGGGCTGAAATAAAGTTTCAGGCACTGTTGAAACTCACAAGTGCATTATTAGTTTTCAGGTAGTGATACAGATGTGCACTGCAGTGTACACCACAAGTGTGGGCAGAATCCCCCACCCAGGGAAGCTTAGAACAGCAGACATCAGCGGGCAGGGGTGGAGCAGGAATTGAACAAGGGCAATTGGATTACACAGTCTCTCTGCCGGCTAGTGAAGGTGTCTCAATGGTCCCAGGTATTTTAGAAATTCATGATGCACTTAGAAGATAGGGTGTTTAGATGATAATTGGAGGAGGAAGTACAGCAGATGTGAATTCAAATTCAGTCTGTCCCAGGTGCAGAGAAGAGCTATGAGGATGAGCAGCAGAATGGAGAGGAGACAAAAAGGGCTTGGCTTATTTAGCCTCCCAAAATGAAGGTTGAGAGGGGGTCTGATTGCTTGTTGGCACTTAATTCCGGGGGGTAAACACCAGGGAGGGTGAAGAGCTACTGAAGCTTAAGGACATTGGTGACACAGGAACAAATGGGAATAAATTGGTAATGAGTATATTCAGGCTGGAAATCAGGTTTCCAACCATCAGAGGAGGGAGGTTCTGGAACAGCCTCCCAGTAGGAGCAGTGAGGGGCAAATGACCTAACTAATTTTAAAATGTAGCTTGATAAGTTTATGAATGGGGGTGGATGACAAGGCTGCCTGTGGTAACAGGGTCTGGACTCAGTGGCCCAGGAGATCCCTTCCAGTGCTATGTACCTATGCCCTCCGAAAAGAAGTTTCGGGCCAAGGGGTTTCAGAAAGAAGGCCTGGATCTGGCTCTGATGGGGGAAATCCTGAAGGATGGCTTGGTCTGAGCACAAAGAGGTTGGAAGGAGTAAAAGGATCCCAGGTGGAGAGGGAGGAGGGCCTTGAAATGAGAGCGAGGAGTTTGAATCCCCTGAGCCCTCGAGTTGCACACAAGTTGTGCTAAAAGAAGCAGATTTCAGCCATCCTCCTCTTCAGCACAGACGTGCAGCCTGCAGGCAATAGATCTCTGTGATGCTCACTCCTGATCTGTGCAGCCCAGGGACTGTATTCTGCATGAGTTGCATCTCCCTGTTAAAGCTGAATGCAGCAGTGGGCCTTGCAGGCTCAATTTAGCTTGGTGGCTTCACTTTGACAACCACTGCTGGATTAAAACTGCATTTTAAACAGGCTATGCTTCCTTCGATACCATGTTCACTTAGGCTCGTCGATGCTAATTGACACCGGCTGAGGATCTGTCCTATTGTTTTGAAATAGGCTATATACAGATTTTTTTTTTCCCTCAGACTGTGCCCAGACTCCCTGAAAGTTGCTTGGTCATTGGACACAGGGATTTTTGTTGTTGTTGTTGTTGTTGAGCAAAGCATAAAAGCCCTTCACAGCCATAGGGATCTTTTTAATACCGTGAAGCACTGCAGACCACTTGTTTTTCTTGCTGCAGCCCTTGGCCTCATCCACTATAATTGGATATGCTGCAGCCTCCTTTACTTCACTTGGTTCTGCGTGAAGTGTTGCTTGACCAATTAGCGAGATAAGTTCATCAGTAGCCCAGGAGGCATGTGGACAACCTTCTCTGATGCATCTTTGTTCACTGGGGAATGTTTTGACAGTTAAACATGGATCTTGTTGAGCTGTCAGTTCTGCTAAGTCTCTCAAGCACCTCTTATTTATTGAGTCATCAAGCTCTTCCTGACCTTGTTGTAGTCAATCCCAGACTTGTATAATAGGCAGCACAGAAATACGGTTAAATCGTGGGCTTTGAACAATGCTGACTTTCTTCAAGCAGTTAGCGCCTTGAAGGGGGCAGATCATTAGGTCTGTGATCCCTGTGCATATCAGTGCGATAGATGCCATCGCGGGGCATGTGTTAGGATGTGACAATGCTATGTCCCGCATGGGAAAGTCCAGGTTTCTTCCCTGACTTCACTACATGGTTTGATGCGCAAGACTCCATGGTTGTTCTAGAGCAGTAGTTCTCAAACTTTTGTACTGGTGACCCCTTTCACACAGCAAACCTCTCAATGCGACCACCCTTAAATTAAAAACACTTTTTTATATATTTAACACCATTCTAAATGCTGGATGCAAAGCAGGGTTTGGGTTCAAGGCTGACAGCTCGCGACTCCCCATATAATAACCTCACAACCTCCCGATGGTCCCAACCCCCAGTTTGAGAACCTCTGTTCTAGAGGCTGATGATGAACAGTCCCTGGAAGGAAAAATGGTATGGTCCAGTGGATAAGTCAGCAGATTGTGACTTAGGAGACCTGGATTTTGGTCCCCTGGCTCTGCCACTGAGCCACCCTCTCTGTGCCTCCATTTTCCTGTCCCACCCTGTGTCTCCAACACAATGGGGTCTTGATCTCGCTTGAGGTTTGCCTCTGCTCCTCCACTTTGGCTCCAGCACCTTAGAGTGTGCTGGCTATCCGTGCTGGAAACGGACTGTACATCCTCTGGTCCAGCTTTTTACAGGGCTGCTCCACTCTTGTTGCACAACCCCCTGTGCTCCATCCCAATCAAGATAAATATGGCAACTTTCAATAGCACTGCAACCTTTAGTCACCTCTCGTGCATGCAGGTCGAGTAAGGTAGGTCGCCACCTACTGAATCCTCGGCAGACTTCATGCGACGCTTTTCCCTTGGATATCCCCTATCCAAGAGCTCACCACGTAGACCCTGAGGTTTTAGAGCAGTGGTTCTCAAAGTCGATCCACTGCTTGTTCAGGGAAAGCCCCTGGCGGACCGGGCCAGTTTGTTTACCAGCCGCATCTGCAGGTTCGGCTAATCACAGCTCCCACTGGCTGGCCAATGGGAGCTGCAGGAAGGGCTGCTAGCACATCCCTTGGTCAGCGCCACTTCTTGCAGCCCCCATTGTCCTGGAGCAGCAAACCTTGGCCAGTGGACCCGCAATCGGCCGAACCTGTGGACACAGCAGGTAAACAAACAGGCCTGGCCCGCCAGGGGCTTTCCCTGAACAAGCAGCGGACTGACTTTGAGAACCACTGCTCTAGAGGGCAGCCTCCAATCTTTTCACCGCTCCTGCACTTTTCTCAGATCTCACCTCTTGCTGATTGTGGGATGTTCATTGCACAGGGACAACATTTCAAGGAACACTTGAAGTTTTTACCTGGACTGTGTAACCAGAGAATTGTGACTTTGTGGAGAGCTTTCTACTGCTGCAAACCAAATCAGAGATCATTTTCATAAGTACATTGGACGAGATAAATGATAATCTGCATGACAGGCATTAGGCATAGATTCTTTCCCCAAGTGTACCTCAGAACTTGGCATTGCTGCGTTCTGAAAATATTATTTCTAGTTATCCTTTTGCTGCAGTTAATGCTGTAGCTGCATTCATCTTAGTACTTTTACTGTGCCTTTTCCAGGCTTGAAGTGCAACATCCAACCTCCTTCTAACTCATTGATTCTCCAACTCTTTTCAAATCTTATATTAAATGTTTGCCCCCCACCCTCTGCCCCACCTCCTTACCTCTATCTCTGAATTATTTTATCCCTCTGCAATTGTTTGGAATGTTGTTTAGTCCCCTTGTAATGCCAATGTGACATGTACCAACAACCCCAAAGCAAAGCAGTCAGCATGGCCAACTGGCTTTGAGAGGACACCAGTGGGCTCGCCTGCCTGGCCTGTTAGGCAAACCCCCATCCATGGCATCTGTTCACTTTGGTGAGAACTGAGCACCCTTTGCACTTTTCATTGAGACTAGAATTGAACCGAACTCTGATCGTGAATGCATCTGTTCCACAGGAGGGGATACTGGTTCCACCATTGTCTTAAAAGATTTTATCCACCAGTTGTTGGGGTCAGCCCCAACCTGCTATTTTATTAAGACCCTGTTCTCCCAGTTGCTGCAGGGAAAGCAGTGGCTGAGTCAGTGGAGGCAGTACTTGTAAATTACCCTAAGCCATCAAAACAGTGGCTCCCTCTGAATGAGAACGTACATCCTTGCCAGAAGCATGTGACGTGATGTTAGATGGCTGAGCCAGGACTTGGACAGCCTAGAGAGACCTGCAAAGTGTAGGGATCTCACCTTAATGTTTCACTGAACCTGCCTATGGGGAAACCTCCCTGCGTTAAACTCAGTGAGGCTGGACTCTCATAAGGCATCAGGAAGTTCATCAGCAGAACTATAAGGGTAAGACGCATAAAGTGGAAGGAGACTCGGAGAGCATAGCAGAAACTAAAGAATAAACTCTTACCTGTCCTGCTTTACTTACAGACTTCACCATGGTGCTTTACCTTCTGGGGCTTATTCCCTACAGCATCATGCAAGATTCCCCTTCTTGTTTTGTATCTCCTCGAGATATCAGTAGCCTTTTTGCAGCATTCTCCTCTCCTATAACATCTTTCACCAAAGGATCTCTAAGCACAAATACAGGTGAATTCAACCTCACAACACCCCTGTCAGTCAGGTATTATTATTAGAACTGGTTGAAAATGGGAATTTTTATCATCAAAACTTTTCTAATTTATGGAGTTTTTTGACCAGCTCTACTTAATATATCAAATAGGTAACCCAAGCCATGGGGAAGCTAAGGAACATGCATACTGGAAAATCAGGGTGTCCAGGGCTCCTGTATTCCAAGTCCTCTTTCTAACCATTAAATTACTACCTCCTTTTCCTTCACTTATTCTCCTGTGAGCTTTGAAAGCCAAAGGGTAAAGCACACTACTCATTCAGAGCTCCCAAACTGCTTTGCAAAGACACTGTTCCAAACATTTTGTTAAAGCAGGGGTGGGGAGTGGGGGATGGAAAGGAGGAAGAGGAAAAGAGCGCACAATCTCATTCAGAAAATGCAAGATTGTGCAAATCTAAATGGAAACAAATCTCTCTCAGGAAGATTTAGGGGATTCTGATTAAGAAAAAAATGCAATAAAGTTTAGATTGACTTGTGATTAAAATGGGAAAACCTCCTGTCCCAAGGAAGGGAGTGATTAGATGATCCCAGCAGGAATGTGATTTCCTTTTACCACCCCTGTTTTTCTAGTCAGTGTGGTTGCTATTTATCATTATTATTTATATAGCACAAGATGTGCTAGGCATTCTCAGGGCACGTAGGGAGACAGGTCCCTGCCCTGAGATCATCTGATATAAATAGACATTACATAGATATAGGAAAGGGGGGAGAGATACCATAGAATACAATAAGGATAATTAATCGTAATGCTTTGCAGTTGTAATACCACTTTTCATGGAGGATCTCAGATCACATTGCAAACACTAGCATGTTAAGATTTGCATCCCCTTCCCCTTGGAAGCAGCTAAATATTACCATCCTCCAGTTTCACAGCAGGAGCGGAGGGTTGGTTAAGTAACATGCTGGGGCTAGAACCAGGAATCCTGGGCGCCTAGTCTGCCCCCTATGAGCATTAGCCCATGCACGTGCTTCAACATGAACAACACTTTTACTGTAATGATTTTTTAGTCAATGCTAAGCAAAGCATGTAATCTTCATTTAAGTCATTCGTATCTTGGGAGAGGTAGTGGCCCGTGACTCTGCTGACTAAAACCGAGACTACATCTAGTGAGTTAAAGACATTTGGTTAACCATTTGTTTGCTGTTATAGTTTTCACATGAGGAGAAAGAGACTGAAACACCTCGTGTTGATGGAAAGTGATGTGATTTGAAGTTTCTTTGTGTATTAAAACAGAAACCTGATTTGCATCTGTTAAGTCTCTTTTCTAACCTATTCAGGCATCTGGCAGGCAGGATATATATATAAATTGCTAATACACTATGAATGCAGGTTTCACATGCAAAATTAGGTGCTTTCATTGACACTAAAATGATGAAATTTATTTTTCTTTTGAAATATAAACTATGCACCCTTACTTCTGTTTTCGTTACCTGCTAAGGCATTGCAGCTGGAAGAGGCTGTTTTTGAAACAAGCGATGAACCTGAACCACGGCACAGATGGCATTTGTCTTCCACACCCACCCCCTCAGTACTATGGTGGGACTCATGGTGAGACACCCACTCACTGCAGTGCAGTGGACAGGGCACTGAACTGCAATTCAAAGAGACCCACCCTGGTTCTATTCCTTGTCATACCACTACCCCTACTGTGTGATATTGGACATGTCATTTTGTCTCTCTGGGCGTCGCTTTCACTGCCTGTCCGAGGTGTTGAATAGTACCTTTCAAACATGCTGAGAGATTTGTTTGGATGAAAAGTGCTATACAAGAGCTAAGTTTTATTCTCTCATTATGTTTTAAGGCTGCTTCTGGAAGTGTAACTTTTGCGCCATTAGAGCTTCCTGCAGTGAGCGCAAAGCAGCTGGCCATTATGCCTTTGGGGTTCCATTCACTCACTGCTAGCTTTCTACAGCAGCCCTGTTGGCTTCCCTGGAATTGCGCTAGACTTACATCAGTGTCACTGAGCTTACAGTCTGGCCTATCTTCTCTCCAGGCAAAGGATCCACAACTTCACCAGGGCCCAAAAACGTCTAGTCCAGATGACAGCAGTGGAATTAGAAGCATCAGTAGCACCTCTTGTACATCAAACAGCCCTGTGGCCAAGCCAGAGAGACCATGGGGATCGAAGGATGGCTATAGTGCCCTCTTTAAAATACAGACTTTGATCTATGAGCCACCGGGGCAGTAAAACAGAACTAATTAATGTTTTCGTGCCAGTCACTGGACGTGTAGGTTGTTAGGGAAGGAGGGCAGTTGGAGTTTCACAAACCATCGTCATTTAGCCTGGAGAATCTTTATTACTGGGGATGCTGAGAGAAGAAAAGAACCCAGCTTGACTCTCAGATCCCAGAGAAGTTTGCAGGGGAGGCAGTTAGAGCAGAATAAAATTCACCTCAGTCAGGAAACCAATGAGACAATGAAAATGGAACCTCCATTTTACAGAGTAGAACTAGCACTTCAAACACATAACAGAAGGCGTCAGTGGTATATCAGTATTATGAGTTTATTTGTATGATGGTAGTGCCTAGAAGCTCCAGCCAAGAACAGGGCCCCATTGTGCTACCTACTGTACATACATGGAGTAAGAAAAGTAAGTCAGAAGCCAAGTGCAGCATTTATATTGAGCCTTATAGGAGTGCAGCTTAAACTGGCATTAATTCCCAAGAGAACAAAGCCACATTACTATTGCAAACAGCTTTTGGTTCTTGATATTTGGTCTTATTAGGAACAACCAACATTGGTCCTAAAAAGCATAGTCAATATCCTCTTATCCTTGAATGTCATAAAATGGACCTAAAGGAGAGCTCTGTGTAAGCTCGTAAGCTTGTCTCTCTCACCAGGAGAATTTGGGCCCATAAATATATTACCTCCCTCACCGTGTCTGTGGACGCCATCATGTAGCACAGTCACATCCGTTGCGCAGAGCAGATGATAAGTATAAATATTATCCAGCCTTTATATCATTCAGCAGAAACAATCCGACTCTTCTTGATGCAAAACATCAGCACAAACATGAGGACTAGTGATAACTTATTTAGTCTGTTTGAATGTTATGGAACACACGGAATTCAAGGACCAAATAGTCATGCTCATTTATTAGCATTTTTGAAGATTACTAGAACGCTTAGCCCTAGGATCTCAATAGTGCTTTACAGGGATTGATTCATTAACACCCCTGTATCCGTGCAATGTTACTGAAGCCATTTTGGAGGGAAGTTAAAGTACCAATTACTGATCCCATTGAATGCAATAGCAAAACTTCCATTGACCCCTAAACATGGGGGTCAAGTTTTTGTTTTGGGGCGGGGGGTTTCTTCAAAACTATGAGCCTATCTAAGACTCTGAAGTCCTTATTTAGACACCTAAGTTAGTGACCTAATTTTCAAAAGCTTTGAATTCCCAACAGCTCATTACTGATCTGAGATCACTTAATTTAGGAGCATAACTTTAAGGCTCCGATTTTTGAAAATCTTGGCCAGAATGCCCTCCCTGCGGAGCCATGCCCCTAGATCATACCACACAAATAAGCGCACATCTTATAAAATTGAAAGGTGGCACATTTAAAAGTGATCAAAGGAAATGTGTATTTCATACAGTGTTCAGTTAGCATCATGATAGAACTCATAGACTTTAAGGTCAGAAGGGACCATTATGATCATCTAGTCTGACCTCCTGCACAGCGCAGGCCACAGAATCTCACCCACCCACTCCTGTAACAAACCCCTGACCTATGTCTGAGTTACTGAAGTCCTCAAATCGTGGTTTAAAGACCTCAAGGTGCAGAGGATCCTCCAGCAAGTGACCCATGCCCCATGCTGCAGAGGAAGGCAAAAAACCTCCAGGGCCTCTGCCAATCTGCCCTGGAGGAAGATTCCTTCCTGACCCCAAATATGGCAATCAGTTAAACCCCGAGCATTTGGGCAAGACTCACCAGCCAGCACCCAGGAAAGAATTCTCCATAGTAACTCAGATCCCACCCCATCTAACATCCCATCACAGGCCAGTGGGCATATTTACCTACTAATAATCAAAGATCAATTAATTGCCAAAATTAGGCTATCCCATCATACCATGCCCTCCATAAACTTATCAAGCTTAGTCTTAAAGCCAGAATGTCTTTTGCCCCCACTACTCCCCTTGGAAGGATATTCCAGAACTTCGCTCCTCTAATGGTTAGAAACCTTCATCTAATTTCAAGTCAAAACTTCCTAGTGTCCAGTTTATATCCGTTTGTTCTTGTGTCTGCATTGGTACTAAGCTTAAATAATTCCTCTTCCTCCCTGATATTTATCCCTCTGATATATTTATAAATAGCAATCATATTTCCCCTCAGCCTTCTTTTGGTTAGGCTGTGGAACTACTTCCACAAGAGATCATTGAGGCCAAGAGCTTATCAGGATTGGGAAAAGGACTGGAAATGTGTATGGATATCAAGAACATCCAGAATTATAATACTAAGGATTAAAACAAAAAAACATAAGTTTTGTCATGGAGATAACTCTCACACTTCATGAGCCAACATCTAACAATTGTAGGTCAGGAGGAAATTTTTCCTGTGGGTAAATTATTCCATTATTGCTGGAGAGAAGCTAGTAGATTAGACAAACAGCTGGCTGCATCTGATGTGGCTCTTCCTATGTTTCTACCCATTCTTCATCCAGATAGTTTCTAAAGACTGCCCACTTGAATTACTTGTGTGTCAAGAATAAACCCAGGTGTTCTTACATCCTAGTGACTTGTCACAGCCTCGAGACAAGTCCACCTGGAAGAATCTGCCTGTGCTTGTGCAATTGTAACATTTCAACAGATGATAAACCAGGAACTAGAACATTTTTTTTTCCAATTAGTCTTGTCTGAAGGAAGGGTCAGTTGGTTTCCATTTCGTATCTCTTTTTCTTGAGGAACTCTCCTCTTGAGGGATGTGTCATCTCACTGTATCATCTTGCTTGAAAGTCTGAAGCTGGTTTCGATGACCAGTACTCTCAGTCATAATGGATTGGCTTTGGCATACTGTGACAGGGTGTACCTGGCCTTTTCTGCTTCAGGAGGCCCCACAGTCCTCCTAGGAAAGGAGCAGAGAAAGTGGATCCTCCAAGCTTGCGTAGCAGGGCTTCACAGAAGCAGCTAATCAGAGTCCAGTATGCTCAGATAAATGGACCTGCAGGGCCTTAGCAGGTCTTTTCCTGGCTGGGACCAGAGGGGCAGAGAAGGGTGCCTTGCTCTGGTCACAGAAGCTTGAGGGATTAACCAGAGTTTGTTTCTGACTGCATTTACTTGAGCTGTGTTTGACTGAAGAGAGAGGCCCTAAGAACTTTGACCCTGAGATAAGGGTGAAGCTAAAAGTGATCAGATGGGAAGAGGCCCAGGAAAGAAGCAGCAACTAACTGAAATAGAGTAGTGAGTAGCTGCTGTTTATAGGGACCTGGGTTGAGTAGTGGGGTCTGTTTATAGGGTCCCTGAAGTAGTGGGAGCACCTGGGTTCCACTACCAGCCACAGTTGCATAACCCCTAAGAAGGAGACAGTGCTTATTTGAGAGCCTGCACAAAGGACTGAATTTAAAGGGCCCAGAGCCAGGGCTGAAGACCCTAGTAATTGCCATGGGACTGTTGGTTTACTGGTCTCTTTACTACCTCGGAAGGGTTTCAGTTGGACTTTGTGATTTAACTGGAAGGCCAAGCCATGGAAGACCACCAGTGTCGGCTGACAGCCTACAGAGGGCTCTGGGGTGAGAAAAGGACTGCAATACCACACTCAACTACTAGGAGGTGCTCAGGAGGAGTGTTCCTGTTACACATACCACTATATAAAAAGGCCTTGTTAGTGTAGTCAGCTGTTGATCTAACTGGTGATGATTTATGTGGTCCGAAAGTGCTGTGTGTGTGTGTCTGTGGAGTAGAAGGAGCTGAAAACTTTATGCAGCTGAACAAGAAGGAAAAAATGAAAGGGAAAGTAAATATCAGTGAGAAATGATTCTAGCAGCCTTTCAGTTCCAAATTGGGCTAATTCTACCTTTTGAAAAGAAGATAATTTCCATGTTTCTTTAGTTGAGAACACGTAATTGAAGTTATTTTCTCTCTGAGAGAAGGAACCTCTTATACATCATTTGCAAAGGAACAAGAAAAATGAACATGTACACTGTACCCTGAATGATGGAGTATTCATTAGCACATAATTTTTGGATGTCTGCTGATTTTGCATGGTATTTTTTTACCCATTCGGGTGGAACTTTGAGTAGGAGGATGGAGGGTGTTGGATAATGAACTTGACTAAATCCAAAGTACCCTGCACTGTGTAGCTGGTATATCCAAGACAGATGCTTCTTGTTGAGGTCTTGAGTGCCAAAGAAAAGCTGAAGCTAACTATTGAAATGAAATCTTGACTTACGGTACCAAATAATTGCAGAGTGATTCCACACTAATTGCTCCTCTTGACCTGGCTTTTTAGGAACTGAACTTTAGTGAGGAAGATAAGCCAGATTTTGTTGCAGCACATTGAGGGTGGCACAGATGTTAATCACTTCCTTTTGTTTATAGCATAAAGATATTTTCTACTCCAGAGTGAGAGACCAGTTAAAACTTAACCCTTGGAATGCTGGCATTTTCCACTGTGTCGAGTTAACCGAGTGCTTCGGAGAATGTATATACTTGTGTGTATGTGAATGCTTAGCAGTGTAGGACCATTACAACAGTTCTCACTGTGCTACTCACCAACACCACTTAGTACTTTCCAGGAGCAGCAAGGACAGAAATCAGATCCTCCTGCTGTTGAAGCATAGTCCTCTACCATTTGAGCTAAAGTGGCAGTATTGAGGTCTATAAGGGTGCTTAGCCTTCTCCAGGGGAAGGCTCTTTTCCATTTTCATTGGTCAGTTTTCTAATCTTTGTTGTGATTGGGGTTGATGAAACAAGTGAAGCCATGGGGACCAGGATTCCTACACTGCAATTCTGCAGTAACTACAGACCTCTCTCTCTCTCTCTCTCTCTCTCTCTATACATATACTTTTTTACCTCTGACCCATCAAGGCAGGAGGAAGGAGATAGTTCTGCTGAAACAGACCCTTCAGATCAGACTGTGGATGCATCATGTATTTCTTTTCCCCTTTCTCACCAAATAGACCGGCCTTGACTATAGGCATGAAACATGCTTTCCTGGATATTCATGCACTGAGCATTGCAATGTGGGGAAAGGTTCTGCTTAGCTCTTGTTAAACATTGGGTATTCATATGTAGTGTCTGTAGGAAAAATAAATGAATAACGCCACCGAGCATGATCATCAGCATTGGTTGTTGATTATTTCACTGGACGGCGTCTGAGGACTGTGGCTGGCTGATGCAGAAATGTATTGTTTGGGCAGAGTATTGCAGATAAAAGGCAGCGTGGTGAGTGTCTGCCTCCGAAGTCTGACAAACGTGGACAAGCTTGAACCTGTGGCAGTTCAGTGTGTTCCTCTTGGGGCAAACCCTGTCCCTGTTTCTTAGGTGTGAAAGGCCCTGCTCTCAGAGGAGTTGATCAGGAGGTGTGGAGATCAGAGAAGCCAATGCTGGGGGGGGCGGGGGAGGTCATAGATTCTAAGGCCAGAAGGGACATCTAGTCTAACCTCCTGCATAGCAGAGGCCACGAACTTCCGCACCCTGGCCACTGAGTCCTTCAGGGCCAGCTCCCAACGGCTTCCTGCAACTGACATGCAGCAGGGACTTGGAGGCACCACGTGCACCTGATGGCCATTTTGTGCACTGTGCGGCACAAGAAAGAGAATCTCCTTCAGCCTCTGGAGATACTTAGCAGCCGGGCTGCGAGGCGATGTGAAGTGACTTGTTAGTGTTCTGCCACAGAAAGAGAAAAAGGAGGAAAGAAGAGGAAAGACAGGTTTGAGGGGAGGCTCTAGGCTTGTCTACACCACGCCCCAGTGTGGACTATGAGGGTCTGAATTGCGTTAGTGTAGTCCTCTTTCAAGCAGGACTATGTTAATGCAAACGAGGTTCCTTTTAGTTCGCACCAGCAGTGTCCACACCAGGCCGTTAGATTGCAACTCTTCAGTGTGTCCTGTGATTCACACACTCACTGGCGCAGTGTAGACCTAGTCTGCAACTCCCAAGGGCTGGGTTCAATTCCCACCTCTGCCATAGACTCCCTGGTTGTGTCATTGAGTCTTTTTGCCTTAATTCCCTATGCGTAAAACAAGGGCAATTATCGATGCTTTCTCCATCTTGTCTATTTACAACTGTAAGGCCTTCAGCGGGGCAGCTGTCTCTAATCTGTGTATACACAGTGCCTGGTGGAGTGGGGCCCTCATTGTGAGTGGGGCTTGTAGGCATCTTGAAGAAGCAGTGTATTAAAAAGGAAGCCATCAGCCTCTCAGAAACTGCACCGTCTTGTCTACACAAAAAGCCCCGAGGAGCTAAATAAAAACTAACTAACTATTGTGTGGTCATTCTTCTTTTCAGCACGGAAACAAGAACACCCACAATTGATGGAATAACGTGTTAAGAGGTTTGGTTGCCTGATTGATTTCCAGAGCTAATAAATCCTCGGCTATGCTCACTATATTCAAATATGTGCTCAAGCGAGATGCATGATCTGCTCTTAGGAAAGAGAGAGAATGCTGGAGGGGGGAGGGGGAGTTCTACCCAAATTAAATGCTTTAAATTTGGCAGCTCTAATTGTTTTATTAATAAGCCTTTTACAGGGGTATGTTGTTTATTATTTCTCATTACCAGACTTCAAAACAAATGTCATTAAAATATTGGCCATTGGCTTCTGGGTCAAGTGCCGGTTCTAAAACTCTTGCTCATGTGAGTATCTTTACTCCATTGACAGTCCCACTGAGGGGTGTCTCACTTAGGGACAATGTTCTCCCTTGGACAGAGAACCGGTGAAATAGTCCCTCATAAGCCCTTAGGTAGAACTTATACTCGCCCTTTGCCAGGAGTGAGTGTTATTCTAGGGTCAATGGTTCACACTTCAGGGGCCAAGAACTCCTGCCCTAAGTGCAACCGGGTTGGGATCTCAGAAGGTTTTTGTTGTTGGAAGTGGATGGCAGCGGAGACCTCACTTTCAGTTCTACCAGTAGCCTCAGAGCCTTATCAGGTGAAAGTCTCAGCAGGAATCCTACATCATTTGAATTAAAGGTGACCTGCAAAGGAGAATATAATGTAGCTGCTTGGGCCAGTGCCCCTCTTGACCTCTTCAGGTTGCTTATGTTGGTTGGTTTGCTCCTCCCCATCCCCGTGCTTGTTTTTATATTAGGAATTCAGGACTTGTCTACCCTGAAATGCCTTTACATGCCTGAAATGATGATATCACAGGGGAAGGAAACATGAGCGTTTGAGAATGAAAGGGATGTTTAGCCAAACTGTTTAAAACTCTTGGGTTTTGACTGTTTGTTAAGACATCTTTACCTTCAATGACTAACTAACATTCTGGATAAAGTACACAACTGTTAAAGAGTCACTGACATCCTTTCAACTAAGCATTGAGAGTTCATAATCATCAGTTATCATAAAGAAAAGGCCCAGTTTTTAAATAATACATCCTTAAAAGGCATCACCGTCAGGCAGAGGGAGCTGAGAAGCTATTTCAAACGTACACAGAAAGGCATTAATTTTCAGCAGCACTGAAGGATCAAAACCAGACTTTTCAAGAAAAATGGGATCGTGATATTGAAGGGAGCAATAACAGAGGAAATAGCTCCTGATTAGAACTGGTCAAATTTGTGTTTTATTCTCTCCAAAATAATTAACTTTTTTTCCCCCAGATTGACAGTTTTCCCTGGAGTTGGGGAAATTTGGTCAACACACCCAGAACCAATTTTGGTTGTTGAAAACTAAAAAAATCAGTTTCCAGGGTTTGTGGGAGTTTTTAAATAAAAACCAAAACACATTGACAGACACAAATTATCTCATAAAAATGAATATGTAGTGAAAAATTTGATTTTTTTGCTGGGGAGGGGGAAGGAAATGGGACTGATGAAAAGTCTTCCAGCATCTGTAGTCCTGATATAGAACAGGAAGGTCAAACTGCATCATGCATTAGTAATGTCTGAAAAGATTGTTTCAAACATTCATTCCAATGGTATCTCACTTGCTTACAGAAGAAAATATCCAATTTAGGCAGTGACATTTACTGAGGAGACTGTAGGGAGCAGGTAAAGTCCTGGAGGATCTCCCCACATTTTCAGAACATAGGAGCAGGTGAAGCTGATGACAGAATGTACCCTACCTAGTGACTCCATGTCTGTTTGTGAGACTGCCAATAGGAATTGATTTATTCATGTTACATAACTGAATTTCTCAACTCCTGGATGCAGCTAGAGGCCAATAAGTTACTTTTTGGAAACAGACTTTCAGTCCGCTGTAGTGGCATGGTGTACTAAAGCACAGGACATATTTCTAATGGAAAAATTGATACACTTGATTTGAACGTAGAGAGATCAAACTTGTAAATTTGGCTTCCTTTTTTTTAAGAATGAAAACAGTCATCAGTGGTAAAATCAAAAGATCAGTGACTTTTTTCTGAGGTTTATCTCTCTCAGATTTGGAGTATAGCATCTCAGTAGAATGAGGCTAACGGAGATATTATCCAGAATACAATTCCAAGAACTCCTCCACCTGACTGACGTCAAATTCAGAATTTCCCACATGCCTGTAAAGCAAGAGTTTGTGTGTTTAGACAGGCCATTGGGGGTGCGTTGTACTTGGTTGACAACAAGTGGTTCGAAAGAGTCATCGTGTCAGTTGTATGGTTTTTTTCCAGTCTCTGTAAGTTAAATGTTTATCACCAGGGTGACCAATATGATGTTCTCCAGCAACATAACCATTTGATCCACATTTAAATGGGTATAAGATATAGGAAAAGGCATGTGTGCCTCTAGCGTAATGATCCTAAGGTAGGGATCTGAAATGAAATCCTAGATGAAAGCAGCAATTAACCAAATAAGTCACCCTGACTTTAGCTACCATACTTTATTCCATAAACAAGTTTATTCTCTTGCATACAGGTTATTCAAGAAAATAGTAGGTGCCTGGAAATCTTATCTCAGCATCTTTTAATTTTGTAATGACTCTTGTACTGAATGACACACACCATACTTAACTGCTTTTAATATCCTCCAAGGGTACATTGATGCACTAGAGTACTTCTCTGTTTCTCAAGATGTCTCCATATTTCTGCTGTTTTCTGAAGACAACTCACTGGAAAACATTGCAGTACTGCACACCAGCTCTTAACACATGAAGGCCAAGAGGTCTCATTTCTAAAGCACATGTTAAAATGTTTGCATCTCTAGTACTAAAATCCGTGAGTCAAATGCTGGTGCCCTTCTTATGAATAGCAAAACTTCCTTTGGTCAGGACTTGGCTCTGTGAAAGCCATACTAAAGAGAAAATATATCTAGCCCTTGGAGACTAGATCTCCTAGTCTGTCCCTTCAACCATGCAAGACTGTTCCCTCTGGCATTGTCTCTGGTACTGTGTCCAGTCTAGTTTTAAGTGGTTCAAGCCAACAGGCCTTCCACCACGTCCCTAGGAAAACAATTCTAAAACCTCTGACTCCTCTCTTATTAGGAAGTGTTTATATTTGATTATCTTTAGCATAATTCCCCCTTTCTTTCTTACTTGAAGTCTTTCCAAAGGTCTGCTAGGCTATCTAACTAATGGGTACATCCATCCCTTCTAGTTATACCTACTCATCTCATTCTGATGGAAATTGTTCAGAGTTTTGGGGCATCTATTTTCATTTCATTAAATGGAATGTTTATTTGTCCAAACCCACTGGGTCCCAGGAGAAGAAAAATAAGACCCACGAGTGAGCTTGAAAGCCAAACAGCCAATAGGGTGAATTTTCTTTACCTTTCTGTCTTACATCAGGCATGTGCAGCATTGGGTGGACATTTTAATGCTGATTTGAAACTTCACACGCAGTATGTGTCTTCTCTTCTGCAGAGTGGGTACCCTGCCTCTGGCTCAGGATCAAACGCTCCTTTGTTCAGACCCGAAGATGAGCTGGAACATCTGACCAAGAAGATGCTGTACGACATGGAGAATCCACCCTCTGATGACTACTTCGGTAAGTGCCGCGTCACGTTGAATAAATCTACTTGGGGCCTTTTGATCTATTTACCATGCTCCGTAATAGGGAGACTTGACAGCCGCACTGCTAAATGCGATGGCATTAGTAATGATGGATTGGTTTGGTATGCTTGGGCATGGAGTGTAATTGTTCATAGGGATCCCTCTGTAATT
Source organism: Chelonoidis abingdonii (assembly GCF_003597395.2). Classification (NCBI taxonomy): domain Eukaryota; kingdom Metazoa; phylum Chordata; order Testudines; family Testudinidae; genus Chelonoidis; species Chelonoidis abingdonii. The sequence goes on along the minus strand of NC_133776.1, from coordinate 4,513,121 downwards.
TCAACAGAAATCTGATGCTCGCTAACTGTATTTTTAAAGTCTCACCAATGATTAAGTTCAATGTTTCAGTGCCTGGTTCTTTTTGACACCATCAATCTGCAACCTGTCTAGCTATTGGGTCAAATTCAGCCTTAGTGTAAGTTGGTACAACATCATAGGGCCTGATTCTGATTTCACTTACGTTGGTGTAACCAAGAGCGATTCCACTTGGCCCAATGGACTTCAGTGGAAATATACTAGGGTTGATTATAGCTTCTTATAACCATGTTGTCTTGTTTGTCTGACAGAGACGAGCCACGGATTCCCTTTTTAAAGGTATTAAATTGTGGTATCTCATGCCTCTGTATAAAACACAAGTTAGTGTGAGCTTTGGATTATGTGGTGAAGTCAAGCAACTCAGTCATACTTGCGATTTCCCACTATCTGCACTTCAATTTCTCATAAGCTTGGCTGATAGATCTGTCACGGAAACACAGTGGTATGAAATGGAGCTTGAGTTTTGCTCAGCACTTATAGTTGTGAAGCTGAAATATTTATGTCTTGCAAGCTAATGCTGCATCACTAGATGACTTGACTCCTTTCAGAGTATGATTTTTGACAGAGAGGGCTGTGTAGCTCAGGGGAATGGGATATAAAGCCCTTCAACTTTAGCTCATTGGTAAGACCATCGATTGGAAGCAGCTGCTGTTTGCCACTCAGTGGCTGTTTAGTTTACATGAAATGAAATGAGTGAACAAGCTCCAGCAGCCAGTAGAGGTGCCCAAATCACCAAACCAGTCAAAAATTGCCAGCCATGTTATCCTCTGCAATAAAGTCAAAGACTGAATGGCCGTGGAGCAAGGTAGGAGACCAGCAACCTGCAAAAATCCAAGTCTTAGCTCAGGCAGATGACATGTAATTACATGCTGAGCATGGAACAATCTAGGAGCACACTTAATTCTCAGGTCACCGGGATTGACTGGAGCATCCAGCCTGATGCCTCCAGTCTGTTTTCTTTTAAACATCATTTACCAGCAGGAGAGAGATGATTAGCACGTGTCCTGTTGTTTTGTAGAATTCCTCCTCAGTTCTGCTCAGCCTCTTGTGCTCCATACAGCACTTTGGGGAAACTCTCCATGGCTAATTGTGCATCTATCAAAAAAAGAGTGGGACTGGGGGGGGACCCCAGGCTGGAACACAACCATATGGGATGATAAAACTAGATCCCCAGACAGTGCTTGAACAAGTCACTTCAAAAAGAAAAGTCTAAACTTGCATCCAGGTTGAGCTGCGCTTTCATGTACAAAAGCAGCATTTTGACATGGCAGTGCAGGGAGGCAGCTTGCATTACTGCTGCTTGTGCTGTATCCATTCTGTGGATAAATACAGAAAGCCACCCTCCAGGGCTATAAATCCAGCACCTTTCACCAGCATTAAACCTATTTGGAAAAAAATTAAGGATGGAAAGGGAGGGGAATGCCTTTGGACTTTGCCTGGTTAACCGTCTGAACCAATCTCTCTGCGTTTGTAGTCAGACTGCATTTATTTACTATAGGACCATGGACCGTACAAGCTAAAGATTCATATGGCACATTGATCAAATAATCAGAAAAAAAGGACAAATGGGCAGAGACATTGACTCTGATTTGCATTAAAAGTCTTCTGCCTGAGGTCTAAATGCCATGATAATTGTAGCATACCAGATAGGTGTCAGCTAATCACTTTATTAGTTTGAATTTACAAAACTGGATCTCAGCATATTAAAAGTTGGTTAAGAGCAGATAGATTTTGAACTGAGGAATCCAATTAACCTTGCTGGAAAGCTTCAAGGCATTATATTAAGTCATGAAAATGATTTGTCCAAATAATTACATTCGAACTGTCATGCTGGAGAAAGGTCATCTTACTTGGTCCTTCAGTGCTCAGGGTCTTTTCTTTAACAGCTCTGCTCCTGCTAGTCAATTTCGCTTTTCAAGTCTCTGTTTTCAATCAGGTTGAATGCAGGTTCAAGTCTCTGGTTTTCCGAATGCTGTGTTGGCACATCTGATGTTCCTAGAAAAGGAAAGGGAGTGGGGATCAGTAACGTTCTGTCTGCTCTTAGCTCTGGAAGTATCGGCTAAACCCCCTACAAGGCTAGAGGATGAGTTCAGAGGCAGGGCAGCCTGCCGTTCCATCAGCTGTTTTCACCAGTACACGTTGTCGTAGCTTTGCTTGATTGAAATTACTGTAGACGATTTCACACACAGGGGAATAGCTTTAGCCAATAAACATGTTAAAATAAATCACACAAGCACATACAATTGAAGGCAAAGAATAGTTCACCTGGATTCCTTGAGAGGCAAGGATGAGGAACAGCAACCGTTAGACAGGAGAAGCAAGATAACAAGTTGTCATCTATCGTATATCTCGGGGTCCTATCACCTTGTGATATAATCATGGAGATACCCTGCATAGTTCTAGCTGGCTATAGATATATCATCATCCTGAGCATTTCTGGCCAAAAGTCTCATGGGGCCTTTAATGGCCATAAGTGATACGGACCTCGGCTTTGTCTCACCTAATGAAGGCACTTCCAGAAGCACAACGGCCTGTGTCACCACGCGGGCTGTGATGATTAAGATGGAAAAAGTGCCATCAGGACCCTGTCCATTGACTCACTGTTGGTCCCTCAACTCCTGTTAAGGGGACCAACTAGCTCCAACTCTTGTGAGCAACAGAGGACTCACAGGTCATGCACAGGTGGCTTGCAACAAAATCTCCTAACTGCCCGGAGGAACCAAGAGAACCAGCACTTGAGTCCCCCGGTTGCTCAGCATTTACACCTGCAAGTGGGATCACTCCTGTTCCCAGCCTCACTCCAGTCCTGCTCTGGCTCTGGCTCAGTTCCTGATTCCAGTTTCCAACCCTTGGCTCCGACTTCTGGTTCCTGACCTGGCTCTAACCACTAGGCATCTCCGCCCACTGCAGGCCCGGCTGCCTGCTGCTCTGACCACTAGCCCCAGCCATCCTGACTGTGTGTATGTGAAAGGATCAAAGAAAATAAAGGCAGGTCAGATTTTGGTCCAGCTGACTGGACCACTGCTCCCTGTTTGCATTCTGCCGGTGCCTTTTGACAACCAGCTGCTAAATCAGGGGTGGGCAAACTTTTTGGCCCAAAGGCCACATTAGGGTGCAAAACTGTTTGGAGGGCCAGGTAGGGAAGGCTGTGCCTCCCCAAACAGCCTGGCCCCGGCCCACGTCCGACCCCTCCCACTTCCCGCCTCCTGACTGCCCCCCTCAGAAGCCCCCCACCTATCCAACTCCCCCTCTTCTTGTCCCCTAACCGCCCCCTCCCAGGACCCCCTGCCCCTAACTGTGCCCCAGGACCCCACCGCCTATGCAACCCCCCTGCTTCCTGTCCCTCGATTGCCCCGCCCCCATCCACACCCCCACCCCGTGACAGGCCCCCGAGGACTCCCACACTCATCCAACCCCCGTCCCCTGGCCACCCTCTCCGAACCTCCGCCCCATCCAACCGCCCCTGCTCCTCGTCCCCCAGGACACTCTGCCCCTTATCCAACCCCACAGGCCCAGCCCCTGTACTATGCCGATCAGCATGTCTGGCCACTGCGCTGCCTGGCCAGAGTCAGGCACACTACCCTGCAGGAGCGCGCAGCCCCACCGCCCAGAGCACTGACCACGCAGCGGCGTGGCTGTGAGAGAGGGGGGACAGCAGGGGAGAGGCTGGGGGCAGCCTCCCTGGACAGGAGCTCAAGGGCCAGGCAGGATAGTCTTGTGGGCCAGATGTGGCCCGTGGGCCATAGTTTGCCCACCTCTGTGCTAGATACAAGAGGCCAGTCATTTTTTACAATGCTTATTTTAAGCTCATTTTAACTGAAGAATATTTGATGAGTCAAAGCCCAGTGGCATTTGTCTCGTTAAAACAAGGAGAGGTGATGTGACCGAGCAGCCCCTCAGGATAAGGTATCTTGGTAGGGAAAATGCAGTCGCAGCGGGCTGCGGGTGGAGTTTGCCGTGCGTCTCGTGGCAGACCCAAAATAACCATCCGGAGCGTTTGCAAGCGAGAGGGCAGTTTGTTCAGTGCTGTGCAGACAAAACTGCCTTTTCCAAGAAGCTCACAGTTGTCCCCTGGTGTGCTGGACAGGCGCATACGAGGCTGTCGGTTCCTCAGAGAGAGCTTTGAAAGGGATTTGATTAAAGAAGATTCTTCTTCTGTCCTTCTAAAGGCCTGGTCCTCCTCTCAGCAGTGAAACCCCATTGACACGGGGAAATTACTTCAGATTTACTCCATTGTAAATGAAAGAGCCATCGCTATTGGCATGCAAATAATCACACTGCCCTTCCCTGTGGCACTTCATCTGCTCATGCTGTTTATTCCTTTCTTGGCTGTCGTAATCCTCGGATTGTAGCAGTATAGATTATTGTTGTTATGGCATCTTGCAGGATGTGGCTCATGGTAACAAGGGAGCACTGGGCTCACTACAGATACCCCAGGAAGGCCACTGGTTGACTTCAGTCACAGCTCACCAATGCAAGAGAGGGCACGATTTTTGCCTTGTGAGTTTTTCTGAGGCACAGCCACTTAGTTTACAGACCAGCACAGCTGCAGACGAACGATCTGAAATAAAATTACCACCTTAAATTCCAACTCCAGAATTATTATGATGCATGATAAAATGCCATCTGAACAGCATGACTTTTTGTTTTTAGCTCCCTGGTTAAGTCTGAATCTCTGGCAGTTGGCAAAATCTTATTTTCACTTGCAAATGGACCTGATTTGATAATGAATTCACTAAAAAGAGAGTATGTGCAGAGCACCGGGCTATCATTTTACAGAGAAACATTCCTGACCACATCGTGCTGTAACGCAAAGGTGGATTGCAGATCATGAATTGAAGTGATTTTTGTCTTGACTCTGAATAAATGTAAGACTATAGTTTTCTGGTGTCTGCTAGGAAGAACAAAATGCTATGGTGAAATATCAGAGAATGTTATTGTGACGGGTTTGATCACAGAAACCCCCTTGGGACTATCACCTGATGCGCTGTTTTCTCTGCCAGTTTGGGCCTCCAGAACCCTGCCTTGCTGAGCCAGACATACCAGTCTGCTCCAACACAGACCCAGGGTCTGAACCATGTGCCCCAAAGCTGCAGATTTAAATGAAAACAGCTTAAGAAGTGCTCCTGTCTCCAGAACCCAGACACCCAGCTCCCAATGGGATCCAAACCCCAAATAAACCTGTTTTACTCTGTATAAATCTTATACAGGGTAAACTCATAAATTGTCCACCCTCTATAACAGTGATAGAGTGATATGCACAGCTGTTTGCTCCCCCAGGTATTAATCACTTACTCTGGGTTAATTAATAAGCAAAAGAGATTTTATTAAGTATAGAAAATAGGATTGAAGTGGTTCTAAGTAATAACAGAAAGAACAAAGTAAGTTACCAAGCAAAATAAAACAAAACACGCAAGTCTAACCCTAATACATTAAGAAACTGATTACAGATAAAATCTCACCCTCAGAGATGTTCCAATAAGCTTCTTTCACAGACTACTCATTTCTAGTCTGGGTCCAGTCCTTTCCCCGGTACAGTCCTTGTTCCAGCTCAGGTGGTAGCTGGGGGATTTCTCATGCCTTTGTTCTGTTCCACCTCCTTATATAGCTTTGGCAAAAGGTGGGAATCTTTTGTGTCTCTCTCATGACCCCTCCTTCTAAATGGAAAAGCACCAGGTTTAAGATGGATTCCAGTACCAAGCCTTCATTCTTCTTGGTCTGGCTCACAGGAAGGTTTGCAAATAAACAGCGCCATTTACAACCAATTGTCCTAGTTGCTGGGATCCATCAAGATTCCAAACCACCCTTAATGGCCCACACTTTGCCTAATTACAATAGGACCTCAGAGTTATATTTGATATTTCTAGTTTCAGATACAAGAACGATACATTTATACAGATAGGATGACATGACCACACTCAGTAGATCATAAGCTTTGTAGTGATATCTTGCAAGAGACCTTTTGCATGAAGCATATTCCAGTTACATTATATTCACACTCATTACCATATTTTCATAAAATCATACGGAGTGCAACAACACAGTTATAGCAACCTGCAGTGACCTCCCTTCTGTGTATTTAAAGATCAACATAATCATTTAAAAATTTCCTACACTGGGATGGTGATTGATTATTTATGCAATGATGTGATGTTATCTGATTAAAATATGGCCATATAGATCATTGTGGCAACCACTGTTATATATTTGCAACAAATCTTGTACAAAATGTGGCGTCTAAGATGTCTATTAAAGGTTATCATTTTCTGGTTAGGATTATGCTATCCGTATGCATGTATCATTTTTGTATTTGAAGTTATGAGTATTGGCTCTATACCTGGATTTCAAATGTTTGCTCCTGGGGTAATGCAGCTAGCACATCTTGGAGGGACTATTCAAATTAAGTGGCTAATCAAGAAACATTTAACTGACAGTGGACCATGGGAGATGTCCATCTACACTGAATGGACTGTCCTGCAAAGGTACTGTCTGGGGTATGGGTGACTAAGCAAAGTTATGCATGGACATGTTACTTGCCCATGTGATTCCAAACCCCATCTTGTCACCTGTGATTTTCTGTTAGCTGTGCCAAGGGCTTTATTTGAAATAATGGGTTTCCTTCCACATGGCAGAAGCTATAAAAGGCCCTGGAAACACCTCCATTTTGCCTCTCTCCTGCTCAGGCCTCTGGACTATGGATTTGTACTAATGGGAGCATCTAACCAAGCGACTGAGGTCCTTCCAATGATTTGGAAGCTGCCAGAGACTGCAGCAGCCAGCAGTTTATTCCATCAGTGCTACAAGCCTAAACCAAAAACTCCACAATTACTATATGTATTTGCAAAAACAACAGGGAGTCCGATGGCACCTTAAAGACGAACAGATTTATTTGGGCATAAGCTTTTGTGGATAAAAAACCCACTTCCTCAGATGCACGGAGTGAAAATTACAGAAGCAGGCATTATTATACTGACACATGAATAGAAGGGAGTTTGATTCCTTTAACCAATTTGAACTCTCACCTGTCTTTATTTTTTATAAATAAACCTTAAATTTTAGATACTAAAGGATTGGCATCAGCATGATAATTGGGTAAGATCTGAGTTGATTATTGGCCTGGGTATGTGGCTGGTCTTTTGGGATCAAATGAAATTTTTATTTGAGGAAATTGGTTTTAAAGAACCACTCATCTCTAAGTTTAGTTTTTGGGTGTGGAATGCCTAAGAAAATGGCTCTTATGACTTCTTGTTAGCCAGTGTGGTGAAACAGAAGTTTACTTTTGTTACTGGTTGGGTATATCTCATGGGAGAATAACCTCCAGTTTTGGGGTGTATTCACCCTGTTTCTCAGCAGTTTGTCCTTAATCCGGTATTCTCAGTTGTGACCCAAAAAGGCAGTGTGACCAGTGTTAATGGCCAAAATGTGCCAGATCCTGTGAAACACGTAGGAAGACATAGTCCCTTTACTGAAGAGGCTGCACATTATGAAGAGAATGATACAACTCTCCCAAACAAAACTGTCCCCCACCCCCAAATCAATAGCTCTTGGATGCAAACAAAAGCAACACTTTCTTCTTTAAAACAGTTAAATAAAAATCCATCATCAAACTTACTGGAGAGCCAGAAAATAAAATATTGGGGAACTGCTGGCTAGGAGATTGAAGATGAGCCTGGGAGTCTTTTGCCTACAACAGCAAAGAATCCTGTGGCACCTTATAGACTAACAGACGTTTTGGAGCATGAGCTTTCGTGGGTGAATACCCACTTCGTTGGATGCATGCATTCACCCACGAAAGCTCATGCTCCAATACATCTGTTAGTCTATAAGGTGCCACAGGACTCTTTGCTGCTTTTACAGATCCAGATTAACACAGCTACCCCTCTGATACTTTTGCCTACAGGTCACCAGTTCAAATCCAACTCAGGTTGGTCAGGATCAAAAGTGCTTATCCATCTCATGGCCAGTGGATCTCAGGCCAGTTCTCCATGAACAAGTGCTCACCTCAGCATCGGCACTAATAGGGCCACAATTAGTTGTAGAGATGGCGGAAATCTCAGCCAGGAGGCCAAGGGTTTGAGTCCAGATGATCAGGATAGAGACATGTGGTAGAGCAGTCGGTGGGATGGGGAGAGCAGACACTGCTACTCTCTCTGCTTGGATGTGTGTTGTAGATATATAGAGACTTAGGAACCCAGGATTGCGATTCCAAGCCCCACATGCGGGAATCAGGCAATTCAGATAAAAAGGGCAGAAGGAAAGTGCAGTAGTGATGTAGCTGAGAGAAGCTCAGGAATCAGGAGACACAAACAGACAAAGGAAGGACTGAGCTCCAGCCAGAAGGGGCTGGGGACTGGTGGCGTCAGGTGGAGCAGGCAGACCGGGAAAGGGCTCTGGCTGTAGCAGAAGAACCGGCGCTAAGTACGAACTCCTGAGGTATGATTCTGGGCTTTCTGTTGACGACTCATTGACGATTGTTTTGGGATTAAGGACCCTGAGGGTCTATGTGAACTTTATTTGATATTAAACCAGCTGCAGAAAGGTGTTTCTGTGAGTCACAATAGAGGCTCTCTGGAGAGCTTAAGGGTGTGTCTCGACGGCAGCTAGACACTGGCCTTGCCAGCCAACTCAGGCTCAGGCTGCAGGGCTGTTTCATTGCACTGTAGGCTTCGAGGCTCAGGCTGGAGCCATGACTCTAAGACCATGATTTGGCCAGCACAGGCCAGTCGCAGGTGTCTAGTTGTTGTGCAAACATGCAAGAAGGAGCTAATGGGGTAAGGTGCCTGTAAAGTGACCCCTGGTCAGGAGGGGGTGCACCACAAGCGACTGCACTGCTACAGCTTCCAATAGCCTTTTTGGCCTGAGAGTCGCAAAGTGTTTTTACAGCTCACAACATCCCTTATTTGCAAAAGGGCAGAATGAGGCTGAATTACAAAAGGATCCCTAGTCAGTTATTGGCAGAGCCAGGAATAGAACCCACCACACTTGCTGTTAAGTGTTTGACAATCCTCCATCCCCATGACACAAACCCAGTAACAGGAAAACAATTTCACTTGTGTTAGTTTAAATTTAGCTTTGCAAATTGTTCACCAGGAAGTTGGAATTAATTAATACCTTCTGCTCTTTTTAAACTTAAAATGGCTAACATAGTGTTTGACGCATCCAGTGCGGTTGCATAAATTTGTAACTGTTTAGTGCTATTTGATTCATTTATTATTTGTATTCCAGTTGCCTCTAGAGGTTATGGGGCGCCATTGTGCTATGTGCAACATAAACTCATAGTAAAAAGAAACAGCCCAGGCCCCAAGGAGCTTGCGGATGAAACAGAGGGAAGCATTATCATCTACATTTTACAGAGGACCTGAAGGACAGAGAGATTAGATGATTTGGCCAAGGTCACAGAGGAAGTCTGTGGCAGAGTTGAGAACTGAACAAAGAAATCCTTAAAGCCCCCTGTGCTGTTAACCACGCTTCTTCTCATATGAAGACAAAATCAACAACATTTCGCTTCCTTCGGTGTAGAATAGTATAACTGTACTTAAGGATCTATCAGTGCTGAAATCATAACCATATTTTTGGGGGTTAATAACATGGCTGTGAAAACAAGAAAGAGATAAAAGCGCTCCAGGATCAAACTTAGTAATCTTAAGAGATATTAATATAACGTACCCACTAATGCTATCACACTGTGGAATTTAGATAATACACAGCTATTATGAAAATTGATAATTCACTGTAGTAATTGGTTACTTTCCAGTCTAACAGCCAGCATGCCATTACGGGTAGGGGTGCGCAGTGTAGTGTGGATTGTTTCTTCTGTTTTTCATTGTTAGCATTTGTCTTTTTGTTTTTATTGGTGTTTTTGTCTTTTGCTTGTGGTTTTCTCAGGGTGTTTTGAAGGTCACATTGTTTAGTGGGGGGAGGCTATTTTAGCTGAGAGTGAAATACACTAAAGAATCATTATAAACAGAACTTTCTCATTTACTGAGTGTTCTCCCCCCAGCCTTTTTCAGTCGGAAATGTACAAAAAATGTTTTTTAAAAAGGAATCACTTTGACTCAGGTTGTGTGAGATGAATCATAACCCACTTTCTCGTCTGAGAGGCGCAAAAAAAAAATTCCAGCTCTGAGCTCTGCTGTTGGCGTCAGCATAATCAATACGTAGGACTTGTCAGAGACGCAAAACGGAGGGGGAGCATCAGAAGAAGTAAAAGAATCAAACGTGGTAGAACTCTCTTATTTCTTCTTCTCGAGTCTGCCAGTGCGTCACACCGGCTCGTCAGGTCGTCCATGGAGCACATCTGCCTGCAGTCAGCATGTTCTTGGCTAAGATGCCAGATCACGATGGGCGTTCAAAAGCTGTGCCGTTGATGGTCCAAACTGGTATTCAAATCACGAAACCCCACTTTGACACATCTGGATGTGTCTGAATGCTGCCAATTAGACAAGAATACAAACTCATCTTAACTTGCAAAACATGCTGTACCTTATCAACCATCTTGACTCTACAGGAGCACTCTGTGTTGGCTGATTGGAGCGTGTATGGCAAGCATGAGACCCTTTGATCCTCCGATCCAGTAGAGGAAAACAGAAGACATCCTTCAACTAGTAATAAGACTGCGGTGGCAGTGAATTTAAATTGTGAAATCAAGTCTGATTCGTTATGGGTATCCTTAATTTATGAATGCGCTTGCTTGCATTAGAATGTTTTTTTTATGTGTCTCTCCCCTAAGCTCTGGGCACATACAAATGTCAGAACCAGTAATTACTACTCTACTTACGCAGGCTAACGGTCCTGGAGTCTTAATGTTTCATGGGGAGGGCTCATTGAGGGTCAAGGAGGGCATTCCACCCACCCCAACAATAGCACTGCACAGTTCAGTACATGATGGAGGCATGCTTATAGGCATTCTGGGAATAAGGAAGGAAACCTCCCACCCTGCACTGTGCGTTAATGTACAATAGAGCTGATAGATGTAAGTGTGTGGGAGGAGGGTTGAACCATCCTGTGCAGTATTAAATATTGGTCACTGCTACAGGTAGGCTACTGAACGTGGTGGACTAATGGTCTTAAATGCTATAGGCTTAATTCACTTCTCAATTAAACCATTTTCTTTCCTGGACCCTATAATGGCACATCCCTACAATGCACCTAATTGTGAAACTGGAGCTTCCATTTACTTATGTTTATGAATCAGGCCCTGTGTTCCATTCATCCAGTAAATGGCAACATTCTGCTTTATGACACAATTTCCCCCATAAATGCTGGTTCCAGACACTATCTTTAGAGGTTAATAGCTTGTTCTGTAGCAAACACATGTTCTGATTCTGATTACACACAAGTAAACAGACAGAATAAATAATTTGTAGCTGTTTATGTGAGGGCAGTTTTTGAGGACCGGAGATGCTTTCTTGGTCTCCAACAATCAGCTCTTACCTTTACCATTGAGTCATGGGATGGTGTCTACCTGGGCTCTCCTTCTGGGAGGCACAGAGCGATTGATGGGTTTGATGCTAGTGAAGTACCTTTATCACATGCTAACCACTATGGCATCCTGTGTGATATGTTCTTTGATGACAGTGCACACACACACACCCTGGGATGGTTGTAATTCCAGTCACACATCCATCACCATGCCAGGGGCTTCTCTTTGCCATTTCTTACTTACAGCAGAAGCTAGGGAGACTCTGAGTATTTTTCTTATCAGGGAGGGATTGGTGTTGGGAGGAACTGGTGATGAGAGAGATACTGGAAAGAGGACTTATTTTGAGCAACCAGACGTTCAGGTGGGTTGTACTGGCTGCATCAGAACCCAGCTTGCTAAGAGATTTCCTTCCTCCTCCTACTCCGTCACAACAGTTGAAATCAGCTGACACCCTCTACCTCTCACTCCCTTTTTGATAGTCCCTTGCAAATCCTTACTAGATCTAAAACATCTTCAGTGGTGCCCACTCTTAGGGGTTGTTGGGAGGGGTGGGAGGGCGAGGGAATAAGTTAACAGCAACTGCAGTAGGAGCAGAGTTAGGGCAAAGCTTGGCACTTTTGAAAATCCCATCCCTTGTCTTTACAGTTATAGATTGTAAACTCCTGGGCTTGATCAAAACATCAGCCACCAAGGGCTACGTGCTTTCTGTAATTCCCCAGTGGCTGCTCATTCAGTAACACCCCTACTGGCACTGAACCAGTCATAACCTCTTCCTCTATGCACATTATCTTTCTAAATATAAGGTTGTTTTTTATGTTCAGAAATATTGTCTAGTGTTTTTGCATAGAATAAAATAAAAAGGAAGATAAAATATAACATGTATATTCTGGATCTGTGACACTTGATTCACCATGTACATAATATCCCTTGTTTGGAGGGGCGGAGACAATCGTAATGGATACATAAGGAAGTAATACAGGAGGAATGGTTGCCATTCTGTTCAGTGTGAGCAGAGGATGGACACTTTATGACAAATTGCTTGCCCTCGATGGCTAGGAGGTATCCAGAAATTGATTGTGGATTCTCAGGCCTTGTCTACTCAGGAAAGTTGCACCAGTTTAACTTACTGTGTGATTTTTTTAAACTGATTTAGTTAAACTGATGCAAGAGGCTGTGTGGACTTCCTTATTTCGCTTTACACCAGGCTTAGGTTAAATTGATTAGGAACTGCATCAGTGTCCGTACAGGTTTGTACTGGATTGAAAAGTGATTTAAGTTAACCCAGTGCAATTTCTGCATATCGATAAGGCCTCAGTCCTGTTCCTAATGTCACAAAGTCCTCCCCCGCCCCCATGAACACTAACTTAGGCCTGGTCTACACTGCGGGGGGTTCGACCTAAGATACGCAACTTCAAGTACGAGAATAGCGTATCTTAGGTTGACTTACCTCGCGTCCTTTCGGCGCGGGGTCAACGGCAGAGCGATTGGGGATCAATTTATCGTGTCTACACTAGATGCAATAAATCGATCCTGATAGATCGATCACTACCCTCAGTGTGGCTTTGTCCCCCTCTAGTGGCTAGGCCACAAATAGAGTCTTATGGGTCTGCTACTGCCTCTGGACCTGGTCTGATAGTTCCAGTAGGAGAGGCGCTCATGCAATTAGATCCGGAGCTCCTAGGTTTGAGCTCCACAGGCAATCCACACAGGGGCGTTGTTTCACACTAATTGACAGCTTTGTTGGCAGTCTCGGCAGAAAGGCTGTGAACTGAATTGACAAGTAGTCTTACAGTCCCTCGAGCTAGGGATAGACGCATGTTGGTGGTGCAGTGTTCAGGAGCTGTGCCCTGACTCAGCCTGTCCCTGGCCTGTGGATAAACAGAGGGCTTCATTCTCAAGAGCCATCAATCCAAAACGCTTTCTCAAGCAGGACGTTTGTTTTTAAAATAGAAACAGTATTTGTAGGCCAGGCTTGAGAGGAATAATTGGATGTGGGCAAGGGCTTATTTTTTGGGAGACAGGAGTAGGGAGGTAAATGGATCAGCAGGCTGGAAACAGAATGTCTATACTAGCTAAGAAGAGGGAACACCCAGGGTACCATTGACAATGCACAAGATAACAATGAGTAAGATTAGCCTGGAACATAACATGAGGGAGAAGGAGTCAGTCATGCATGGACAGTGCTTGATGTACTGGGATTGGTTCTTACAAAGCAACCACACCAGTCCCAAAACATGTCATGCAATGTATAGTAAATACAATGTAATGTGTAAATGCAGGTAAAGGAAGAGGTTTACTGCGTAACTTTGGATGTGCAGTACTGCCTATACCCACCACCTACGCTTGAGTCGCATCAACTCAGTGTGGCTTTGCAGTATGCCAAAGAAGGGAATCTGAGTTACTAGGCTGGAGCCGAACGGAGTTCTTGGGGACCAAGTGGAAGAGGTTTCAAGGGAGCCTCAGCAGTATTTTGTAGGATGCCATTTAGTCTCCAGCTCCCAACTTTTTTTCTCTCTTTCTCTCTCTACATTGCAGACACTTCTTCCACAAGGGTGGGGCAGGACGTGGAGGTGAGGGGAGCGAGAGAGAGGGAATGAATGTGCTTAAGATCTGTCCAGTTTTGCATAATTGCTTTTTGACAATTGCTAGGAGTGGATTTTATTGCTTGCCTCATTTCATGAAGCAATAGCATGACCTTTAGGATAAGAGAGGAGAGACCTACCTGCAGCCCTGTACAGAGGACAAAAGTTCAGGGTTTTTACAATCACAGCATTGAGACATAGGGTGGGGAAATGATTCTTCAGGAAATGTGAGATAATTGCCTCTGGCCCTGGACAGTTGCACATGTCTTGAAGAATAAGGAGCATCTCACAGGCCGATGACTTGGAGCACAGCCCAGCTGGGTCATGCACACACTCTGGGCTACAGCATCTGCTTGTGTAGTGGTGAGTTAGCACCAGTGATTTTGGTGAATCTGCATCAGTTCACATCTCCTGAGCTGGTGGTCTGGTCCAGTATAGCTAGAATAAGCTCATCTGAGAGGCAAGGTGCCATTAGCTGCTTGCCTACACTTTAGGGCTTGGGTAGAAGGCAGACAGTGTGGGGGTTAGTGCTGCAAGGTAAGACGTTTCACAGGTTTTCTTTGAGCAAATGTCCACTGATTTTACTTCTCTTTCGGCTAGCAATATCCCCTGCTAACCTTCGGAGCCTGGCTCACAGCTATTCATAGGAAGAGGCTTTTGCCATATCTCACAAAGAGAAGTATCTTCCCAAACCGCGATCAGCATTTGTGTCTGTTTCATCCCATCTGTGCCTTGTGGTGGCAAGAACAGTTCGGTTTTCCTTTTAAGTGGCGTTGGACTGATGAAACCCAGGCTCGGGTCAAGCATCAGAAAGTTTGGATGCAGATCTGAACTAACTCGAAAGCTTCTGCCGCCCTCTGTTCTAGAAATTGGATTGGAGTCTTTCCAGGAACTGACTTACATGCCGTGTTTGAGTGCTCTTGATCCATGCCAGGGCCAAAAACAGGAGGCTTGAGGAAAGGAAAAATAATTTCCAAATAGAAAAATTTAACCAAACTGTTTTGAACCTCAAACCCCATTTGGGTCATGTGAGTCATTGTTTTATTTAATCCAAATAGAGTCTGACTGTGCTCCTTTTCTGTTTTGGATACAAGCTGCAACAAGCCATAGCTCATGCTTTTCTTCCACACTACTCCACCGTGTACTCTGCATAGGCTGCACATGCTACAGGGAGATGATTTTTAAAATGCTTTGGAGAGTTATTGGTACAGCTCTACCTCGATATAACGCTGTCCTCGGGAGCCAAAAAAACTTACTGCATTATACGTGAAACCATGTTATATCGAACTTGCTTTGATCTGCTGGAGTGCGCAGCCCTGCCCCTCCTGCCCCCCACGAGCACTGCTTTACTGCGTTATATCAAATTCATGTTATATCGGGTCACGTTATATCGGGGTAGAGGTGTACTATTTTTCCATCTTCCTCTGCCAGTAAGAACAGGCTCCCTTCATACCAACAATCGAGCTCTCGGAGGAGGATACAATTTTAGCAACATCAAATAACTACCTTAAAAGAACTTTCTCTCCACAATGGTGTCATGGTTTTCAGGAACATAAGCTTTCGTGGGTGAATACCGTGTCTGACGAAGTGGGTATTCACCCACGAAAGCTCATGCTCCAAAACGTCTGTTAGTCTATAAGGTACAAAAGCAACAAAGATTCCTGTGGCACCTTATAGACTAACAGATGTATAGGAACATAAGCTTTCGTGGGTGAATACCGTGTCTGACGAAGTGGGTATTCACCCACGAAAGCTCATGCTCCAAAACGTCTGTTAGTCTATAAGGTCCCACAGGATTCTTTGCTGCTTTTACAGATCCAGACTAACATGGCTACCCCTCTGATACATGGTTTTTAGGGATGGTGTCTCTGGCCCTTGCAGTAGTAAATCCAAGGAGTATGTGCTCCTTTCGAAAGGGAAGAGCCTCCTCTTTCCAGCTGAACAAAGCTCTTAATTCTTGCACTAACAAGTAGTCAGATACTGAACCTCAAGCCTGGATGAGAAAGAAGGAAACCGCTATCTGGTGAAAAGAAAAGTGAAGGCAGCTGTTCGGAGTTGCTGGCAAGTTTGAAGTGACAGAAGTTAGGCCCAGGGGAAATGGGTCAGTGTCAGAGTGCAGGTGAAGCACTCAGAGCTGCACAATGGATTCAGTTTATTACCTAGGCAGTGTGTATGCAGAAATGCATCATACACCTGACATTGCTGTATGGATTTCTTTTCAAAAGAGCCAGGTGTCCCACTGAAATTCAGTGAGGCTTGTGCATCCAACACCCTTAGACGCCTTCGACAATCCCAGGCCTGAAAGCCTTTGCTGTTTTGACAGCCCAGCAGCAAACTTCTGTTGGAGTCTCTTCTCTTTGCCACCTTCTTCCTTTCTCCCAGCTTTTGCTCCCTTGTTTTCTGTTTAGCGACATTTCCTCATCTGCTCCTTCCCAGGCAGGTTGGCAGACAGGAGCAATTGGCAGAGCGAGAATCTCTGACTCAAAGTTTCACTTCTCCTACCCGTTACTAGGCTTTTCCACCTCCCCGCTGAACACAGGACGCAGCACCCTCTGCTTCCTGCCCCTTGCCTGCCCAGCAGGCTGGCAAGGTGGAAGCAGGCTGCTGAACACCAGCTGGAGTGCAGCCAGGCCGATGGAGAATGAACCGTGTCCCTGGGGCTCAGCAGTGTGTGGTTTTGGGGGCTGGGTGTGAGTCTGGGAGAATGCAGACAGCCTTTGCCCAGAGGAGATGAAATGATTGGCTTGAGGAGGAAGGGAAAGAGCAAGGGGAGTTTTGCAACATGGAAACAATTACAAATAAGCTCTTGTTGTTTGTACAGCATCAAGCACAATGGGGTGCTGTCCAGGAGTAGGCTCTTAGGGGCTACAGCAATGCAGATAATAATAACTCTGAGTAACATCCCTTAGGTAGCTTCTGTGTGAACAGGAGAAGTCAGTCTGTTCCCCACGGTGCGCTGAAAAGCTGGTATCTCTGTCCGTGTGTGTTGTGGCCAGGCTGATGTGTTCTTTTTCACCTGCCCAACAGCTTGGTTCTCAGCTGAGCATCCACTAAGGGGCCCAGGGTTTCTGTTTTGAATTTGAGACTCTTGTATTTTGGGGCTCAGAGCAGCTGGGAATTGGCACCTTTTGTCACCACCAGGATGTGGACAGTCTGGCCTAAGCGGGTAAGACCAGGAGTCAGGTTTAGTGTTCATAGCACGAATAGGGCCTGGTAGCTGGAGCAGTAATTGGGAGTTGATAGTAAAGCCAGTTAGCCAGGGATCAGAACCAAAGTCTGAAACTAGGAGTCAAGCCGAAGGACAGACCCAGAATCGCGACTCAGGAGTCTAGTCAGATATCGCAGCTGGAGTCAGAGAGCAGGAGTGAATCCAAGGGTCAGAGTCAGGGTCCAGTGAGATCTGTCAGGCCCAGTGCAGTTGAGTTGCAGAGACAGCTTCCTGCTTAAATAGTGCACCTGGACCAACCAGAGGTCACAGGGGATATGGCCAAAAGGGTTTTCTGTGAGCGGCACTTCCTGTGGTGCTTAGGCCCCCAGGGTTTACAGAGCATTAATTGCAGGTCTTCCACGGTTGCCTGGTGGTAGTATGGAAGCATTTGTCACCTGGAGACCTGCAGACTGGGGTTCTTGCTCTCCGGTTCCTTACATGTTTGGCCTCTAGGAGTGGGTGGGGAGGGTTGCAAGCATTAGTAGGGTATTAAATGTCTGAGGAGGAGGTGACCTTATTTGGCCTCAGAGTTTTGTGTTACGTTGCGGCTACTGCTAACAAGTGGGGTGGGTGTCGCATCCCCTAGAACCACCCACCACTGCTTCTATCAGCAAGTAGAAGCACCTTGAGTCATTGCGTCAGAGCGCTGAGCCAGCACCTTTTGTGTACAGCTGTGCTTAGCATCCGATGGGAAAGCCAGGGCCCCACCGAGTCCCCGCCTGCACAGTGGCTGGGACTTCCGTCACCAAACCAACAGAAATGTATTTTTGTGGCTCCCCAAAAGAGGATCCTGAGATCTTGTATAGAATTTCAGAACAGGTCCCGCAGACCAGGGGAATGCCCAGTAAGTCACCACCGCCCCCGAAGGGGTAGGGAAAGAGAGACTGATTTCCATCACACACTCTGCCCTTTGTTTTCAGCACGAGTTTCAATTAAACATTTTAAATAGACGTCTGTTTCTCTATTTGTGTCCTTTCTGTTTCAAGAGTTAAATCTCGCATTGATGGTTTTGAAAATGTAAGTGCGAAGAGACGTGGCTCAAAGGGTTGGTACTGGAGTTCCGGAGCCATTCATTAGAATTTACAGGCTGGATCAAACATAAAGTCCATCAGGATCCTGTCTCTGACAGCAGCCAGCACCAGCTGCTTCAGTGAAAGGCACAAGAAACTGCCTGATAGCAGTGATGGGATAACTTTCCCCCTGAATAAAGCCAGATGATGATTTATTTTCAGATGAAACTTTTCTGTTGGGGGCGAAATGCAGATTTCACAACACGGCAACATTTCATGAATTCGTGTCAGTTTCACTGAATTGTTTTGGCAGGGAGGGGAAAAAAACAAAAACAAAAATCCAGATCAAAGTTGGAACAGTTCATTCCAGTGTTTTCTAAACTAAACATTTTGATTTTAGGGGCCAAAATAACTTTTTGTTATGAAATTTCCCTTGATTTGACTTCATTTTAAATGCAAAATCATTCTTAAAAGCCACTCCAAATCAAAACAAAATGTTTTGTTCAGCCCAAAGCAATTTTTGGTTTGCCAAAAATTCTAAAATGTTGGGTTTGGGTTCACTGTAAGCAACCAAAAACTCCATTCTTCACACAGCTCTGCTGATCCCCATGGACCAGCAGCAACAGTTTATTTTTCATCTGAGCAACCATTTCTGTTGAAAATATTCATTTTTCAGTGCAACTTTTAAGCAAACTTCCTCTCCTTTTTTTCAAACTGGAAAAGGGAGATGGGGAAGTAGAATGTGAGAGGAAGTGTTTTTTCCCCACCTCCACTTCCTCTCACTTTTCTTCCCCCACCTTGCCTCTGTTTCTGGTGGGGGTGGGGGATTTTTTTTTTGAAGTGGGCTTTTTCCAACCTAATTTAAACAAAAAAAAATCATTCTGGAATTTTACAGTGCAAAACAAAGAATTACATGACAAAAAATCAAATAAAACAAATCTTTCCTATTTAATTTTCATTAAGTATATTTGCCTCTTTACAATCTGCTCAGTGTATAGCCCATCTAAAATGCCCATTCCTTTTTCATCCCCCCGACACCAGTTTCAATTCAGGCTAGATCAGCAGTGACCAGTGTGTCACGGGTTGGCTCAGTCCCTCATATCCCTTCTGGAAGTAGTCCTCCCTTGGCAGGGTTACGGCGCATTGGCAAAGCACTGTAGGTAAGCGTGCTTTGCTGCTTCCCATGCTATGGCTGCTGTGTGGATAGAGTGCTTTGATCTAATCTGACACCATTCATCAGCATTAAAGGAAATAAAGTACGTCTTGCTCTGTTCTCTGCATATCCATGATCGATCAGCAAAGGAGGTTTCCTTTATTAGTATTTTTTTTCCATCTCAAGGTGTTACACTGAGGCGCTAATTCAACCACTTTGCAAATGGTAAAACATCTGCCCCCAAGTGAGACAATATAACAAAAACCAGAGCATGCTGCAAAAAGTGAGAATTAAGTCATATAGAACATCACTGACCCCCACTGGACTGGGAGACCCATTGCAGGCTACCAGTTTCTGGGGACTGGCAAATAACCAGTCGGGTACAAGAAAACAATCAAGTCTCCTGCGTTGCAACAGGTGCCTAGTCAGTGCTGGGTCATTATCAGAAGCTCAGATCAGAATAGCCCCTAGCTTTGTGGGAAGTCCAGGTCCAAACTTTGCAGGTGGCTCTTATGACTGGAACCAACTTAGTCAATCCCCAGCTGTGGATGTTAAGAATGCTCTAGTCTTCACCTGACCTTTGGAGCTGAGCCCCGTCATGGTCGCAGGGATTTAGGAAAATTACTTTCGACCATGTTGGTAAATGCACTGTATTCTGCTTAGTAAAACTGATAGGATAACCTGCCCTTGAGCCTTTTGTGGTGCATGGGGAAGAGAGGAGTTAGGTTCAAGGAGGTTTTCACCAGGCATAAGAGGCATTATTGCTTGCCATTGTTCCAGGGAGCACAGGGAGCTGCTCCCTCCTAATGCCTCAATTAAATCAAAGGAGCCAGGGAGCAGGGGGCTGCTTCCCACCCTCCTTCCTCTCAGAGCTTGCCCAGGCACCCTGGGGTGACAGCACAGTTTGGCAGGAAGCACGTTCCTCGTGCCCACTGGGGAGTTGTGGTCAGGTTTGTATCCGCTGGGGCCTGGAGCACCTTGTACTGTGGAGAAAAAGATGTCCTTGTGCGTAAGGCACTGGGGGGGACAGGGCCTCAGAAGATCTGGCTTCAGTTTCTGTCTCTGCCACAAACTCCCTGGGTAACCATGGGCAAGTTGACCAATCTGAGCCTCAGCCCTCCATCTGCAGTAGCGCTTACAGGGTGTAGTGAAGATTAATGCCCCAATGCTTCTGAATTGCTCCAATAGGAACAGTGGGTGAGCAACATGGGAAAGTCTCTGAGAAGGTACCAGGAAGCCTTAGAGACAAGGTGGGTGATGGTATCTTTTATTGGGCCAGCTTCTGTTGGTGAGAGAGACAAGCTTTCGAGCTCCACAGAGCTGAAGAAAGAGATCTGAGGAGCTTGAACCTTCTCTCTTTCACCAACAGAGGTTGGTTCAGTAAAAGAGATTCCCTCCCACATCTTGTCTCTTATCTCCGAGGGCCAATACAGGTACAACTGCACTGCAAACAACAGTGACACTTTAGTTAGATGAGGCCTCACCATTGCCCCGCATTTGCTGTTAAATCATCAGCGGTGCGTGGGCCGAGACCACCAAGGCATATTTGAAATGTCTCAGGTTTGCAGATCAGTAAAGTGAGATAACAAGGTTGTACTGTGGTTAGGGGGTGAAAACAATGAACAAGCTTTGCTGTTACTGGAAGTAGTCAGAACGGTCACTGCAGACACCTATGCATCAGGCGTCCTCTTTAGTTGAGATAAAATAAGAGGACTCAGGAAGTACTCAGTAATTAAATCACAGCATTTGATTTAATTCATGGAGTGTTACAAACATGCCTCCAAGCATCAAGCATCTATGAACAACGCATATTCGTTTACGTCTGCCAAAGCAGTGAATTAAGATGAATCTGTCTAATGTCCAATCGTTGCATAAGACGACCAGTGTGTCCAATCTGCAGCTGTGAAATGATGAAACTTCAATGCAGTGAGCTCATTGCTAAGGGATGAGTAACTACCACGAAAGCTGGGTCAAAAAACAAAAGAGGACAGGTGGGAGAAGTAGAGGGACGTGTCGGAGAACATCATATAATTTAATTCACCCTATCTGGCATTTATGTAAATCATCTATCAGATTAGGTTAAAATTGACTGGAAAACGTGACGCCAAAATTTGAAGGAGCCCAATCCTGCTTCCTGTAAAACCAATGGCAAATCCCTCACAAACTCCATTGGGGTTAGGGATTATCACACACATTACAAAGTCACTACTTTGAGAAGTAACTAGTGAATCTGTGTGACTGGGGTTTTTTATTATTCAGTTACAATATACCGAGCCTCAACCCTCCAAATATGAGTCCCTTTTAAGGTGTGTAAAATCAGGCACCCCAGATCCCTAATCACTTCTTAAAGGTTTGGCCTCAAATTACTCCAGGAGCAAAAACTGTAGTGTTGAATCTCAGGCAGGGCTGAAGTATGAATCCAGGTCTGCTGCAGTGTTGAAAAGTAGAGCAGATTCACGAGCCTGACCATCTGCTAGGCTTGTTGGGAGCTCCAGCCCGAGGGCAGAGCTTCCGAAAGGGGCGTTCGCTAGAATCCAAGGGAGAACGCTTCTGCCTGGCTTGGTTAGGTCCTCCCCAGAGTCTGCCTGTGGTAAACGTCTGCCTCAGATCTGGACTTTAGCGTCCAAAATCTGGGTGCTTACCTGAACCTCCCCCAAGCTCACTACCAGCTTGGATTTTACTTCGCTGCCACCAGATAAGATTTAGGCTCTTATCAGCCTGGGTTCCCCAAATACTCCTTGGGGGACCCCCTCTGTGGCCTCCCCAACTTCCTTTGGGAAGACCCCCCACGACTCAGAAATCTGAGTCTACCGGTAAGGGAAAAATCCCCCCTCCCTTCCCTCTCTCCGGCGTCCTGCTCTGAGCCACTGGAGGGAATTGATGCAATCTCCTTTACATCACAATACCAAGAAAACCTTGTCTCCTTTCTCTCCAAAGAGACAGTTTCAAACACAGGGAAACTAAAGTGATTCTTTCTCTTTTTCCCCGTAGCCTGTTTCCGCCCTGGGGACGATATGGAATTAACCCACAGCCTGGCTATTCCCTCCTTTGCCTCACTAGGAAAGAAACTTCCACAAGTGTAAAAAGAAAACTTCTATAAAAGAAAGAAAATACAGAAACAATAATACAGCATTAAGAAGATCAAATACAGGCTCCTTGCTTATAAGAAAAATATAGAATAACACAGTCTGATTAAAATTAACCCAATTCAAAATCAAGTCCAGCAAATCAAACAATTCAGGTCAATACAATATCAAAAGCACAATCACAGCCGATAACTTTGTTTCCTTTTGTACTCACTAAGAATTTTAGTGGAAATATGAGAATAAAGGAGGGAGTTTAGAAAGAAAAGCTTGTTTTCTACCACAGCCAAGGAAAACAAAAAAGACAGAGAACAAAGCCAAAAACCTCCAGAGGTTCCCACCCTTACTTTTGAAAAATCCGGTTTCCTGATTGGTCCTCTGGTCAGGTGTTTGGTTCCCTTTGTAAACCCTTTACAGTAAAAGAAAATTAACCCTTACCTTACCTATCTACTTATGACACTGCCGCAGTGGGAATTCCACATGAAGAAGACTATGGGAGTGCAAACTGCCTCTAGCCCTATGCACCAGCCTCCAGAGCGATGGTACTATCTTGGGAGAGGTCATGGACAAGACACCCTTCCTAGCATAACCCCTTTTGGACAAGCACCTCCTTTCCTCAGCCAGATAATAATATTCACTCTCCTCCAGAGGAAAGCTTCCCCTCCTGTCAGCTTGGGCAAAATCAAGGAGCCTGTTGTGTGCATGGCCAGTAGAACATTAACCAGAGCTCCAGGAGTTCTGGGTTTTGTTTTAAGCTCTGTCACAGTAGTGTGGACTTCTGCAAGTGTCTCACCCCTGTTCGTGAAGGGAGGCAGTGTAGTCTAGTGGTTATAGCACTAGATTGGGACTTGGGAGCCTGGATGTTAGTCTCAGCTATGCCACCGGTGTGCTGGGAGACCTTGGGCAAGTCACTTCCTTCTCTGTACCTCGGTTTTCCCCATCTGCAAAACAGAGCTAATGATAATGCTTGCTTCCTTTGAGAAGTGTTGTATAGTGGAGTTTAGTAGTAGCAGTAGCCTCTCTCTGTGCCCCGTTTCTCTAGTTCTATTGGGGATAACCATGCCTACCTTGCACGGGGCTGTGAGGATTAACAGATTTTTGTGGAGTGCTCGAAAACCCTTGGACGAAAGTCACCAGAGAAGGGGGGAGGAACCTTGTTGTTTTGTTGAGTTATGGTCAATGTTGTCCTCGAAATGCTCTTTTCGCGTCAATATTTCTTCATTAGGAATAATGATTTTTCCACATCCATTGCCAGCCGATTCAAAATTGTCCAAAAGGAAGATGTGCCATGAATTCCTAAAACACACTTGCTGGAGAGCTCCTAAGCAGAGATGATTAGAAAAATAGCACTGGAGAATATACCAGGGTCTTGAGAATGCCAGGGGAGCTTTTAGCTTGATATTTGGTGCAATGTATTTACATATGAAAAATACTGTAATACACTTTGGTAAAGGCAATGTATTCTATTTCTTCTCGTTTATTGTATCCCAGCAGCAATGAAAACCAGGGAGCACATTGGGCTGATCAAGGGAAATTTAAGTGTAATCAATAAGTGTCAGGGGACGTGACCTTGTTTTGATTAACTGTAGTATACTCTACAGTCTATAGACATTTCTTTGAATGCCTGAATTTAAAGCCTTTTGTGGGTGAAGGTCCGTTTGCTTTCTACTCATTATTATTGTTGCTGTTTATATGGTTTTGTCTGAGTGCTGTACCCACAATGAGAGACTATCACTGCCCCCGAAGAACTTACCGTCTAAATAGATAAGACAGACACATGTTGTGTTATCTCCATTTTACAGATGGGAAACAGAAACGCAGAGATATTGGTCCAAGAGCACGAGGTCACACTGGCTTCTTGGCAGAAGGGTGCAACGCCTTCCTTACCATGCTAGAACAGCTCGGGTGTGTTATAGGCAATGATAGATCCTGTTTAAAAGAAGGACCAAGTGTTGGGTTGTTTCATCGTGGTGATGGGTTACGGTTGTGTTCTAGCGTTCCTCCCACTCATCCCACTCAGGCTGACCAAAGGAACAGACTTCCCGTAATTGGAGAAGAGGCGCGCGGGGATCCATGCGGGCTTCTCCCTTAGTCATGTCAGGTTCAGGGGAAGGTGAGAAAGCAGCCGCTTCCCGGAGATCTCTCCCAGCAGTAGTAGGGACAGGGCATGAGGCTCACTTGGGGCTTCCCTTCACCTCCCTGGACCCACGTCATAATACTCCAAACCTTTATGTAACTGAGACCCCATTTGGGTTTAGTCAGGAAAGTTACAGAAGAAAAGGCTGGTGCATTACTGTCCACCAATTTCTGCTATGAAACTATCACCTATAGTGGCACCTGCTGTTGACAGCTCCTCAGAGAACTCTCAGTGGACACAGACTGAACATCCCCTAAAACCTGTCCCTGCAGGTTAAGACTGAGGCACATTGGTTGGGGCAACATGAAGGAAGCATGCCCTGACGGTGCTGCATCTGCTCCAGGCATTGCAGAACTCCAAGAGTAGCTGCCAATACAATCCATTTCAGCAGCGGTGGGGAAAAGAAAGCTTGGGGTGGGGGGCGGAAATGGTGATGCTGCACAGATCCATCTTGGTGAAGTTTATTGTTAGTTTCGTCATTTGTCTTTAACCTGCCTTTAAAGGGCTGTCTGTGTCTTTGTCTCTGTCGGAAGCAACTGGGTCATGTTGTTCTGTGTTGCTATTGTAATATGCCACCCACTATTTTTCTCATAGGTTATTTTTGTAATCGTTGTGCGCAATCTGTTTGTTCTCCGAGGTTTGCGTGCCTAGCCTTTCCTGGTAAGTAATAGTGCTTGGACTCAGGTATAGACATTAACTAGTTGGTTGGAGGCAGCAGGAAAATATTGAGAAAGGAAACATGGGATCTTTAATTGAGGTGAATCTAGCCACAAATTTGTTCACAATTAGCAATGGTCTTGTGTGATTGGCCCGCAGGAAAAGTATACCTTCATTCTTTGCGGCAGCAATGGTAGAGAGTGCATTATCTGTCACATGGATTGTTTTTTTCTTCTCACAGGCTGATTGTGCCATAGAGGTTTCAGCTAAAAACAGACGATATGTTGAATGGTATTCAGTGCTTGCAGTTTCCATTGACTTCCCAGTGGCTACAGGTATTCAGCTTTGGTCAAACCCAGGCCCAGAGGCAGCCAATGTTTTCAGTCATGGGGGCCTAGAGATGGGATCCTAAATCTGTATTTTGGCACATGAGTACACAGAAGTGGCATGGAGGAGGGTTCAGAAGTAGCGAACACCCACAAATCCTGAAAATCAGGGCACTTGTATGTATTTCTAGGTCTAAATATGGATTTAGGAACCTACCTTTAGGCTCCCAGGTTTGAAGATTTTGGCTTAAGTGACTTCCTCCCCGGCTATCAATAGCAGAGCTGAGAACAGACCTTATACCTCCTGATCCCCAGCATACATCCTGCCCGTTGCACCCCATGATATGCAGCCGTCCCACAGCATCCCAGTTTACACATAGACTTCTGAAGACATCTTTGGGCCCTTCAGCTCTCCTGGGTGACTGGTTCCAGCAGCACCTCTGTCTTCAGATGTAACAGTGAAAGCTGGGAACCGCTGATAAATTAAGATGGGTTAGGCTTGGCTAGTACTTGAATGGGAATTCTGTGCAAAAACCCAGAATGGCTGAAGCTGTGTGGGCTGGGGAAAGCTGGAACAGCAGAAGTCCTGGAGGAAAACCTTAGGAGCAACCAAGTACTCCCCTGGCCCCTGTAATAATATGTGAGCACCTGGTTCAAATCCCTGCTCCAACTCAGGCAATGTGAGGATTTGAACCCAGGTGTCACCTGTCTTGAGTGGGGGTCTAACTACTGGGGTAGAGGAGTGGTTGGGGCACCAGCAGCATGTTGTTTTGTGAGAAGGAGTTGATCTGGCTTGGGAGCCGAACTCCAGGAGAGGATTGATGCCTACCAATCCCGAACAGAGATGGGTGTCTAAGTGGGCCAGAAGGAGGCACCAAAGTCCTTATCAAGGATCAGGCCCTCTCCTTGGTATTTCCGATTGATTAGGATAGGCAGTCCTCCACTGAGCATGCTGACATCTGACTCCCATTCGGAGGTGCCTCATGCTCCCCAGGGGCTAAGGAGTCCACTGGGAAGCCAGGTGCTTAAAGTTAGATACCGCGACACTAAATCCCCATTGTGGATCTCTCCCTTTGTGGCATGTGCCCAAGGTCATAACACGAGTTGGTAGCTCAGCTGGGAAATGAACCCAGATTTCCCGCGTCCCAGTGCAGAGCCTTAACCAGGAAAGTTGCCGGCAAATAGCTTGCTGTAGCAAATGAAAGTGACGCACTGGCCGGAGGAAGAGGTATATTCAAGTGCATGGGAACTGGCTGAATGATGAATAGAAGGCAGGGGAAAATACGATGCCGCATATTCCATTCACATATTAACACAGGAAACTGAGAAGCGTTTGCATAGACATTACATTACTCTGAGTCCAAATGCCTCATAAAAATGATACTGAATGATCACAGAACGGCACACAGGGGAGGTTAAGTTCTCCTGGAGAGTATTCCCTCTGGAAGAACGCTGTGTGAAGTAATACACTAATGGCTTTCAATTTCATGTTTTACATAGAGAGATATTAACTGCTCCCCAGGCGTCACTTCTTATTACAGCAATGCTGCGTAAGCGCTTTGGATGACCACTGAGCACTCTTGGCCTTGTCCACCCAGAGAAGGGAGGGTAATGGGGGGCTCTGTCATGTCACAGATGAAAAAGACCTTTTTAGTCCATTTCATCTGTCTCGTTGCTGCAGAGAGACTGTTCCTTGGTCCTCATTGTTAGGAAACTTTTCCACCACTTTCTCACCACGTACTGCGTCCTAAATTACTCCTCTCCGAGTATGGCAAGGGACATCCATGTAAGAGGAAGCATAGCAAAGTGGTTAGAGCATGGGGCTGTGAATCAGGACACCAAGAGCGAATGATCTAGAAAGCTACACTTTAAGAAAAAAAATCTATTTATTCCCCTGTGACAGGGTGAACTTACCCTGCACTGGATGGGGAAGGGTTAGCTCCTCACTGTGGGTAGAGGAAACCACACCCCCGCGTCCCTACTGGGCATGCTCCAGATGTAGCAGCAGTATAAGAGGGAGTAGCCCAGCACAGTCTGGGCTGACTGCTGGAGAGGAAGGATTCTCCTTGCTGGCTCCTGCCCCGGAACCACTGGAGCCCTGAACCACAGAAGCCAAAGTTCCAGGGCCCATTCAGTACTGCACTAGGCAAGGTCTCCCCCACCCTGTCACATCCCCCCAGCTGGGCTTCCCAGTGTGCTCCTATCTGCTCTCTGACCTAAAGTATTCCCACCAGGTTGCTCATACTGTAAGTTCTTTGCGGCAGGGTCTGTATTATGTATCCCTTACAGTGCCAACTACACTGATGCAACTACACAAATAAGAATGATTTGGGTTCCATTCCAAGCTCTCTTAAGAGATCTCAAATATCACCTTGCCCACCTCATTCTGAAGAGTCTTAAAGTGCCTTCCATGATTTATGTCCTGGAACCCCTTTACTTGCTGCTGAAACGCGCTTGCCCAGCACAACAGCTGTTGCCGTATAGCCGCACCGTGCACTAGTTTGGGACAGGCAGTGAAGAAGCTGTAAGCACATGGGCATTCATGTCATCATCTCTTCCATGCAAGCAGTAGACAGTTTCAGCCACCTGGACAATTGAGCAGGCTGATTTTCTATTAAACTTTACAAGGGATTTAATTTTTCAGATAGATACACACGCGCCACTAAATTATTGCACATTTTGTGGTTGGGTTATTTAATTATTTGAAAGGACATCTTTCAACTGAATGTGTGATGCCATTTGAACAGCCATCTCTTGGCCATCATCCTGCCCTCTTTGCATAGTCTTCACTTCGCTAGCAACCGTCTCACTCCACTTGCCAAATCCCAAAGGTGTGATGCAATATTGTCCCACTGTTCCCTTCTGCTCCCCCACCTGTCTATCCAGCCATCGTCTCTTGTCTTGTATTTAAGTTGGAAACCTTTGGGACGAGGACCGTGATTTTGTTCTGTGTTCGTACAGCATCTAGCACCATGTGGTCCTGGTCCGTGGCTGCGTCTTCTAGGTGCTACAGTGATACAAATTATAAATAATAATGTCTGACAAGACCCAAAAGGAGGGACACAGAAATTATTCATGCAGAAAACTAGATATGTCCATGAAATCTCCTCCTTTAGTGGGGTAGAAACCTAAGCTTCTATAAATTAGAGTGACAACATAGCAAGTGTGAAAAATCAGGACACTTTTTTTTGGGGGGGTGGACGGGTGGTATAGTTGCCTATATAAGACAAAGCCCCTAATATTGGGACAGTCTCAATTATATTGGGATGTCTGGTCACCCTACCGCAAATCTTTATTGCTCTGTTGAACTCTGTGGAATTATGCTGAATTTCACCAGCTGAGAACCTGGCACTATCTCTGTTCCATAATGCTGCATGTCTGAGCTAAATCATTATCAATGCTGAACGCTAGTAGTGTGGAACATCAACAGTCAGCAGCGTAGAACAGCAGAGTGGGGCTGAAATGAGTGATGTCCCTCGGAGAAGTGCTTTTCACTGCGTTGAGTACTCCCACCTTCCCTTTTTCAGCTTCTGTACCACAGGCTTCTTTTCGGAAGTGCCCTTTCTCGTGAGCTAAGCAACTTCACTCAGCATCCCTCCCCTTTAAAACATGCGTCCCACAAAGCACTTCTGCATCAGCTTCTCCAGCCAAGCCCGGTCTTTGTCCGTGCCTGCTGTGTCTTGTCTCTGTGTGTGCACCCTGGATTGTCTGTTTCTGTAGAACTGTATGCCTGCAGCGTGAGAGATTGGTGTTGCAATCTCCCTAGCCATTCAGTCCTTAATTTCTTTGCTGCGACTCCTACCAATGGTGCTCACTGCGCTGGCGGTTCCTGGGGCGAGAATGCAGGGAGCTGCATTGAGACTACTCACGTAAGCCACCAAACAGCCTTCCATAGGTGACAAGTGTTAGTCTCCATTGGTATGGGCTGCATTCGGTGTAATGACATACAAGTGAAAGGCACCAGAGCCTGGGGTCCAGCCCCAGAGCCATCTGATCCTCCAGAATGTGCACATCTTTCCTAGGCACGAGATTGTTCTTTGCGGCGGAGGACAGGAATTGTACATGACCATGTTGTGACATTGTACCTCAAGCTAGCACCAGGGAACCCCCGTATTCACTGCTTTGAGATGATTAGGACGTCTCTTCTCTCTTTCCCCCCAGGCCGCTGTTCCCGTTGCGGTGAGAATGTTGTCGGGGAAGGCACTGGCTGCACCGCCATGGACCAAGTGTTCCACGTGGAATGTTTTACCTGCGTGACCTGTGGTAACAAGCTCAGAGGCCAGCCTTTCTACGCAGTGGAGAAGAAAGCGTATTGTGAACCTTGCTACATCGTAAGTGCCAAGGCTTCTTTTCAACATGAATACAAACCAACAGAGTTTAGACATCTGTTGATACACCCCTCCCTGCTGTAGATTGCAGCGTCGCCTTACAATTAAGGGTGAGCAACTCAGCTTGGATAGAGTAAGAACAGACCCATCCGTGATGTTCAGAAAAAAGTTAATTTTTTTCCCCCTCTCCCTCTTGCACATGATTTCTGGTGTCCATCCAGGCCTTAAAACAAACATGCCAAAATAGAAAGAACATTTTCTTGTGATAATCTCAGCCTGGCTGGGAAGAGAAGTAACAGCACTCTTAGGAGAAAGCCCTGTTCCCAAAAGCTTTCCACTGTAAGAGACCTGATTCTGAGATCCTTGGGTCAGCAAAACTCCCACTGAAGGAGGAGTGAGACTGAAGGATCATGACGTAACTTTGCAACCACACAGAACGATAAAAGCCACCGAACAGCATGCAAACTTTAGGCCCCATCCGTTGCCCTTTGAAATCAGTAGGGGTCCATCCACCAGTTTCAAGGGCCTTTGAATCCAGATGCCTTTTGTGGTACACCCATTACCCATTACAGAATCTGCATTTACCATGCCCTGGTATTTTGGCAGTTTGAGGGGAAAAAATAGTTATAATCCCTGTATTTAGAATAACTGAAGCTGCAGAATATCGCAGAAAAATTCTGTGAAGACCGATGAATCATCTTTGTGTAGATTTCTCTCTAATTCCTAGAATCCTTTCTCTCAACACTGGCTTTTGTCAAACATCGCTCAGTTATATTTATTCTCACCTAACTGCAAGGTGAGGGGCTACAGCCAGGGGAACTAAGCCTCCAACTTTGAGTTTCCTTTGCAAGATCAGGAGCCTGTCCTGCAAGGAACTGAGTGCCTCCTGTGAGATGCTGAGCACTCCGCATTCACATTGTGTCAGGGGGGAAATGAGGGTTTGGCACTTCCCAGAATCAGGCCTTCTTGAGACCCAATACCTGAAACCCATTTGCTACTTGGTAAAAGCTTTAATTCCTTGGTAACGTTCTTTCATCACTTTTTTATTATTTATTATCATTACTACTTCAGAACATGATAACAATGCCTCATTATTCCTTGCCATTGCTACATGTCCTTTGCAGTGGGATTATTGCTAAAGTGTTGAATGCAATAATGGAGGATTGATGCTGCCTTATTTACAGTAGCAGTGGTGGATGGTCCTGGTTAATTGGCTCTTAAGAACGAAATGGTTTTTTGATTGAAGATGTGCTTTTAAAACCATTTCTCTTTTTAATGTTAGCATTAAAATTATTGTGCCATCAAATTCTTAAGGTTAATTTTGTGGCACGTGTGTTAGCCCTTGGGAGGAGACCATAATTCATTGCAAGGTGTGTCGTAATACACTCGGGGCAGTGCTTGATATCGCTGAAGTTAAATGTCCCATTGACTTCGGGCTGGGATCTGCTGGTAGGTTAATACTATTTTTTTTTTAAACCAGGCATTATTTCTTCATTGCGCATCTGTTTTAGTTTGGGAGAACATCTGCATTAGTCACTGTAATAATGGGTTGAGATTATTTAATCCTATTACTTATACACTTCATTAGCCTAAGTGAATTGTTGGCAAGGGTTCAGTAAACGTCCTATGTTGGGAGATAAAAGGATGAGAGAAAAAATACAGAAGGATTCTGTTCCTCATCTTCTTTCAAATTTATCTTCTGTCTTTTTAAGGGATAAAGCAATGATAATTGCTTGGCTGCATCTGCAATAGTAAATTCCACACTACTGCTTTGAACGCAGAGGAAAGGATAAACTTTTTATTTTTATAGCTTCTTTGAAATGATTCGGCAAAAAAATTAAAAGTGTCCTTTAAATGTTCACCTGCACAAGCCACAAAAAAAGAAGCTTAAAGGCCTGGTACAAACCACTCCTGGGAATCCGATCTGTTGCTGATGTGAAAACAACATTAATGGAGTTACATACCCATAGCATTACATAAATAGGGGCAGTGATTTTAAACATCCGGACGGGGAAACTGGAGCCAAGAGTTTGATTCAGCAAAGCCCTTAAGCATGTGCTGGACTTTAAGCACGTGCCTAAGTCCCGTTGTCTGGAATGGCACATAAATATGTATTTTCAAAACATGCCTAGATGACTTCGGAGCCTATGTGCCATTTCAAAAGCAACTCTAGAGTCCAAGTCTTCTTGAAAGTCTTGTGCTTTGCTGCGTTGGGGCCTGAATGATGTGCCCATGGCTGCACAGCAAATCAGTGACTGAAGCAGGCTTAGAAAGTAGAGGCCAAATTCTCAGGTGGCATAAAGGAGCATAGCTCAATAGAGCTACCCCAATTTATTCCGGCCCCAGGAATTCTTGGCTTCTGTTCCAATACTCAAACCACTAAACCATGCTGCCTCTCTGATATGAAAGAAGACAAGAAAGTGTTTGCCTCTTCCAGATTTATAAACCAGGAACTGTTTGCTCTTCTGATAGTTCGCTCTGAGTGACTGCACCATGTGTGTCTGCATAGTCAGGCCACAGGCAAATAAAATGAAAGCTTTTGAACAGCTAAAAATTGGCAGACGTTTCCGATGTTACTCTTGGGGTGGTGGAGCCATAGTTAAGGCTGCAACGGAAATTATGTTTAATTAGTTAATATCAGTGATCTCGTGTTTAAAAAAAAAGAAGTGAGTAAACTAACCTAAACTAAAATACAAATTCCCCCAGTGAGATGTTGGTAAACTCCAGTTACCCACGTTTAGCCTTGACCATGCTACTGGTCAATATTGATGATAAAAGCCCGCAAAAGTATCTCTCTGGTTTTGTTTATCATTGCTCCTCTTAACACAAAATGTTCAAACAGAGTCAGGTCCAAAACCTACAGTCACTCACCCCTTGACCAATTCCTTATCCCCATCTCAGAAAAAAAATGCCACACAGTGTTGAGAACTTGAGTTTGATCCTAGAATTAGTTCCTAACTTTTAAGCACCCAAACAAAAGCATTTAATAAAGACTGACGACTATTGCATTGCAATTGCTAAATTCTACAAATGCATTTTTAATTCTGGTTCTCATGCTTTTGCTCAGTATTATTAATTTTATTCCTAAAACACCATCTTCCTCCCTGCATCAAGACACCTGCGGTCACTTAAAAGCAGTTGTGATAAGTGAAGTGTTAACATCGGGCAGATGTGTCACCCCCTGTCACTACTGCAGTCAATCTAACCCCTAAAATGTGACGATATGTCTCCAGTCTAACTAGATCCTCCGATACATGAGCCATGTAGCGGGGCTACAATCTGTTGTCAATGTTAATATACTTTTTCCCTCTTGCAGAGAAATTTACTGCCAAAAGCCTTTGGTTTGCTTGCTCAGTATTTGGGGAAGTTTTTGCATTGGGTTTGTATAAAGAAGAGGTTAAGGGGAATATTGCAAACATTGTCATAAAAGATTGAAGAGCAAGATGTTCGAGCCGTGCCAGCTGTCTCCTTTCCAACGATAGTATTACCATAAGGACTGAACGCAAGGTTAACCAGACATACTGGTCTGGCAGGGATGCTGCTGTTTTGCAAATGGGAGTGTTTTTTGATGTCCTGATGACTTTCTCTGGGACATCGAAATTTCCTTCCATTCTTCATCCCTGCTTCTTGGCAGTTGCTCCCCGTGTGGTAACAGTCAGTGATAAATGATCTGTATGGCCAAGTCCTGAGAGATGCTGAGCACCTGTCATTGCCACTGCCTGCAATAAGATGGTGAGTACCTTCCCAGGTTTTCCCTGTTGTATGAGTGTCAAGGTCACCAAGTATCAGGACCTGATGGAGCTGGCTGGGTGCCTTGGGGAAGAGGATGGGAGAAAGCATAAAAAATTCTTCAGGCAAACTGGAAATATTCAGTAGTCAAAGCTGAGGGACCTCAGAGAAGAATGTCAAAAATTAGGGGGCTGGACGCAATGAGAGGTGAACTAACAAGAGCCAAGTTATCATGAGGCAGAGCTGGCCTTCCATTTTTAACAACTCCACCTGGAACTGGGGAAGTCAAATGGTGCAGTATTTCAGGTGCCAAGCCAAAACTCCGGAGATGTGGGTTCGATTCCTGCTTCAGCTATTTTCTGTGTTGTCAACTTTTCTCTTTCCTGGTGTTGTCAACTTCCCTGGAGAAATCATTTAGGGTAAAAAAAAAAAAAAAATGTAAAAGCTTGTAAATCACTGAGGAGACTGTCCCATTAATTTTCAGTGGGCCTTGAACTCTTAAGGTTTGTTAGGAGAGTGTGGTTTGGAAAGTGTTACCCTAATCTTTCTGTGCCTCAGTTCCCCGGTGGCAAAAATGGAATAATAATACTCCCTTTCTCCCACCATTTGTCTGGCTTGTCCATTTAGATTGTAAGTGGCTCTGTCTCCTGCAATATGTTTGCATAGCACAGTGGGACCTGCATTTAGTATGTTGGTGATTTTTTTGCAGGTCATGCTTGTTGGTCTGGTGATTCCTTCTGGCCTTGGACTCTGAATCTGCTCCCATTGAAATCAATGGCAAAACTCCCATTAATTTGGATGGGAGAAGTTAGACCAGTGCTGATTGCTTCTGAGAGAGAGAGGCCTGTGAAGTAACATTAACGTGCACAGATCTAAAGTCTGAGGTCAATCCCCACTGTAAAATTACATCTGTTTTTTAAAAGAATTCTAAATCATATATGT
This sequence comes from Chelonoidis abingdonii, assembly GCF_003597395.2. Classification (NCBI taxonomy): domain Eukaryota; kingdom Metazoa; phylum Chordata; order Testudines; family Testudinidae; genus Chelonoidis; species Chelonoidis abingdonii. Next base: position 4,478,508 of record NC_133776.1, on the reverse strand, counting down.
AGATATTTCAGCACTAAGTTAGCAATAATGTAACAATTTAAATTGGATAAGAAAAGAGAAGCTATAATTTAAAGAATGTTTTAGGAATTTTTAAACCCTTTATTCTTGTTTTTGTGAAGCGACATATTGAATTTGAGAGTAATTTATGGAAAGTGTTGCCTGTGTGGTGTTGCGAGTGCTCCGCAATTTGAATTTAAACTGCTCAATGAGATCATTAAGACTATTATGCATCTTTTCCTAAAGAGTTTGAATTCAAAGTGACAACTCGAACAGAAATATAAAGTCATGCGCTTCTTAAATCATGGAATGGGTTTGTCCTCAAAGAATTGAATTGAGATCAGCATTATTCTGTACGCCCTATCTTAGGAACGCTGCTGCTAATGTAACATGATGCCTCTGAGTGGATTGTCAGCAGTGGGAATTGAACCCAAGACATCGGAACCTAAGAGACCCAGCTCTGTTAGCTAAGCCTCTAACGGGCTCATCAGCATCCATGGCTGGCCCAGCCACCATTAGGGGACAGACTGCCACACCAACTAGGCATGGGCTATACTAGTACGCAGCCGTTGTAGGGTTGCCAGTTTTGGTTGGATGTATTCCTGGTGGTTTCATCACGTGACGTAATCTCTAATTCCCCATTAATCTAGATTTCCTGGAGATTCCAGGACAATCCTGGAGGGCTGACAGAACTGTTGCAGCCAGGATATAAAACAGACCAGCCTCTGGAGCTGCTCTGGTTTAATCCAGGGACCTCCAGTAGCTCCAGAGTCCAGGGGGTGCAAAAATGGAATAGGTAATAGTCAGTGTACCAGCACCTACCCCTGTGAGCCTTTGCATGTTTGTTCAGAGCTAGGAAAGTTTGTTGATTCCAAACTTGCCCTTCCTAGCTTGGAAGAGGGGGAGGGGAAGAGAGAAACTGAATATTTTGTCCTTAGACAAAATGAAAAGAGTATTTTTCCCTTTTCTTTTTAAAGTAAATAGTCTCCTTTTGAGTGTGTGGCTATAAAAAAGAGACTGTGGGGGTGATGAGAGTACTGTGTGGTAACTCCTGTATAGAGAAGCAGGTGGGTCATAATAGAGAGGACAAGGACCAATTATACTCATTAGCCAACAAGGACAGAACAAACTGTCCATGTGCTGAAGTTGCAGCAGGGGAAATGCCAGGAGAATGTGATAGAAAATTTCATAATACGGGGCTTTGCCAAGAGTGGTGATGGGATCACCTTGGCTGGAGATTTTCAAAGCCAGACTGGACACCTATCAATTAGGGGTGGTTTGAGGATAATGAGATCAATTTGTTTGCAATACAGCAGGATGTGCTTGGACATCCCTCTGAAAATCCTTATTTCCACAGGCATGAGAATAGGGCCAGATCCTGCCTTTCCAGGAGGTAGGTCTGTCTGCAGGCTACCTTTAGAGACAAAGCAGAGGGGAATATGTTAGCCAAATGCACATAATCGCAAATTAAATCCTCTCCTTACCTGCTAGAGCTCCGGGACAGGTTGGGGGGAGGTGGTGCTGTCCAGCTAGTTCCAGAGTCCTGCTAGCACAAGGCTTCATGCTTCAAGGTGGGGAGCGATATGGTTCCTTTGAACAGGAGCAGCATACTTGCCCCCGGCTTGTGTACTCTGCACAGTGCAACATTCCACCCCTGCCCCCTGTGCAGCAGACCCTACTTCTTGGAAGTCTGAGCCCTGAGAGCTGTTTGTTTGTTTAGATCATTTCCTTTAGTGTTTAAGCCTACCCCTGTCCCAGGCTCTGGTCGCCTCTACACAGACCTCCCGCAAAAAGATGGAAATATCAGGGGAAGGCACATTTCTGGGGAGCCCTTGACTCTGAAAATCCCTTCCAGGCCAGTTTGACGGAGCTCAAATCTTTTAGCAGATTGCTTTCCAGGAAAGCTCTGTTCTCTTACTAAGCTGTGGACCCTCTCTTTGCTCTTTCAGCATTTTATAATTTAGGTGAATTTTACAAATTTTAAAAAAATAGGAAGTGCCAGGCAATGATATGAGATACACTGTTCGGGAAGGCCCTAACTTTAGAAATGTTGGAGGCAGATGTTCTCTCTGTCACAGAAGTAGAATGAAATGGTCAGGGACAAGCTGTGTCCTACAGTGTTAAACTGCCACATGTTCTCGCCTGGATTTCCCACCCAGTGGGGTGAGTTCCATTCAATAACATTTCCAGTAAGGACAACGCCTCCCCTTTCAGCTGGACCGCTGGGATTTTACGGGTCCAGGACTGTGCAGCTGCTAAAGGATTGGTCTTCAATACATGGCACTGACTGCAGCTGTTCCTGGCTGTGCAGAGAGATTGCTCCTTAGGTGTCCTAGCTCGTGTGTCCTGCTGTTAGCAGATTGGTGTGCTGCAATGGCAGACATTGCTGAGGAAAATCATCTCATTCATTTGAATCCACGTGGCATGGGAAGAGTTTCTCTCTACTTTAAAAGAAAACACTGACGCATAAGGAGTGCTCCAGGCACTCACATAGGCCTGTTTTTACTGGAGCCTCCTCCTCCTGTCACCAAACCACCTGTGTTTCTCCCCCTTTGTTGTTATTCCAGTAGCACCCAGAGCCTGCACTGATACTGGACCCGGTTCTGCTGAGCAAACAGAGCGAGAGACAGTCCCTGCTCCAGAGAACTCCCAGTGCAAACAGCCAAGGGTGAGGGAGAAGGTGGATTGTTATCCCCAAGGCCCAAAGAGGTTCAGTGACTTGACTTGCCCAGGGTCACACAGAAACAGGAGCAGAATCCAGCGCTTCTCAGTCCCAGTGCGGTGCCCATCATGCTGACCAATGTTGTCTCATTGTTTCCTTGTACTCCCTCCATCTGTCTTTATCCGTCTGTCTCTTGTGTTATCCTGAGATTATCAGCTCCTTGGGGCAGGACCGGCTTTTTGTTCCGTATGTGGACAATGCCTAGCACAATGGCTAGGCTCCTATGTGCAACGGTAATAGAAATCATTAACCACAAGTCCGTCTGTCCTCCACCATCTCTGTCCTTTTGGAACCCGGACGCTCTGCTGCTTTAAGCTAGGGGCTCGCTCTCTCTCCTTCAGGGGCGTGCAGCTGCTAGCACAGTGGGGCTCTGATTCCCCACGAAAGTGACATACATCATAATGTGTGCGGGAGAGTGACGTGCAATTGCTCTGCAGGTGCGGCAGGCAGGGAGGCAGTGTGACAGGATGGCATGTTATCAAGTGTTAATCATTGCTCATCCATCGCGCGTTGTTCTTGCCTTTTGTTTAAAATAGATGAGAGAATTATTTTAAGGGGGTGTTGCTTTTCATAAGTGTATGTGTAAAAGGGCATTTATCATCGGTGTGTGTAATTCCATCCAGTCTGTGGTATTTAGCCATCGGGGCTATAAAGAAAGAATATGGCATTTAAGTCAGTTAATTCAGTTCTGAAAACCTGGTCTTGAATCAATAGGGGGTTAATTTTTTGCCTTTGGTTTGACTGGGGGGAGGAGGAGGTGTTAGTTGTTTTGCACTTGGGCCAATACATTAGCATTATACCACATTGTAGCATTGTTAATAGCCAGAGTTACCAGTTAAAGGCCTTTGACCTGAAGCTACTCCTTGCTTACGATGCTTTGAGTGTTCGGGCTGCTCTGCCTTTTCATAGTATGGATGTAGCAGGTTTGAGTTATCCTTGCCCAATTTTTTCAGAGAACAAAGAGTCTCCTCTCTCTCTTAGCAAAAATGCCCTCCTACTTAGTCCAGGCAGCAGTTTGCAAAGCTTGTGGCCAGGGAAGAGTGGAAAAGTAGAGCATGTTCTTTGTGAATGCTGCTTCGGTCAGATGCTTTGTTGAAGCCCCCTCAAAAGGAGCTTTGCTTTGGGAGAAAGTTCCATCTTTGAACTGATCCTGCCTCCAGAAGGGCTCTGGTTTTGGCACTCGGCAGCGTTGGTTCGACTGCGCGCAATGTTTGCAGTAAAGGAAACTGTCTGACTTGCCGCCATACACACGCAAACCCCAGTGGGTTTGGTAGATTTCTGGTTAGAAAAACAGCCTAATGCCAGCGAAGGGAAAGGACAACAAACAGTGACGGTGACCAGAGGAAAAGTTTATTGATTCTAAACTGTATCACAAGTGCTGGCTGCACAGAGAGGGAGAAAGCACATTCCAAGTGCATCTGCCCTTCCCCCTCGGCTGCACTGATTACAAAGCTGTGGGCCAAGAATAATATTGACAGAAAAAGTAAATCGTCCACTTGGGCATTTTACCAGAAGGAAGACCAGATTACATGTGGAGTTTAATTCTTAGCCCGGGCTTTGCCAGGGATAAGAAGTTATTGCATGCTGTGCATGTAGCACTGTCATTGCTAGCGGAGAACATGTTGGTAGATCAACCACCAAGACCTATAGTGTCTATAGTTATCACTCGTCAGTGTCAAGAAAACCACCTGCATAGGCGGCGACAGCTACCCTATTGTGGGAGACCCGGGCTTGGTAGGTGGGATCTGTCAGAATGCCAAGAGGGTTTAAGGCATGTGACGTGGTTTGCATAGCTTTGCCCTGGCTGTCCCCTTGACTTGTTTTCCTTTGTTCAGTGCATTTCCCATGGAACGTTTAGCTTAGATGCTGCACGTGGTTTTTCACAGGGATTCTGCCTTGTACCCTGTTGCATACATTGAGAGATAGATTGACCTTAAGTACTGCAAGGAAGTGAAATGGGTTTGCTCTGGGACTCAGCAATCTGTATAACCTCATTACTACGTGGCCCTAGCTTCAGACGCTCCCACTTGGATAAGAAATGATCTTAGCAAATGTATCCAGTGTTTTCTTCGAGGGTTTATGGATTGATTTTTTTAACAGCAATCACATATAAGACATGATTTTGACTCCTAGACTTTAAAGCCGGAAGTAACCATCATGATCATCTCATCTGACCTCCTGCACGTCACGGGTCACTGAACCTCACCCAGCCACTGCTGTGGTAGGCCCATAACCTCTGGCTGAGTTCTGAAGTCCTCAAATCATCATTTAAAGACTGCAAGTTACTGAGAATCCACCATTTAACACTGGTTTAAACCAGCAAGTGACCCGCACCCCACACTGCAGAGGAAGGTGAAAAACCTCCAGAGCCTCCTTGGGGAAAATTCCTTTCCAACCCCAAATACGGTGATCAGTCAGATTCTGAGCATATAGGCAAGACCCACCAGTTGGACACCTGGGCCCTCCCCATCTAGTGTCCCATCTCCAGCCGTTGGAGATATATGCTAATAGAAGTCACAGATGGGCCATGTGCAACTGTTGGCAGTCTCATCATACCGGCCCCTCCATAAACGTATCACGCTCAGTCTTAAAACAAGTTAGGTTTTTCACCCCCACTCACTCCATGGAGGGCTCTTCCAGAACTTTACCTCTCTGATAGTTACAAACCTTCACCTAATTTCAAGCCTGAACTTATCAATGGCCAGTTTATAGCCATTTGTTCCTGTGCCAGCATTGGCCTTTAACTTAATTAACTCCTCTCCCTCTCTGGCATTTAGCCCTCTGATGTACTTACAGAGAGGGATCAGATCTCCCCTCAGCCTTCATTTGGTTAGGCTAAACAAGCCAAGCTCTTTGAGTCTCCTCTCATAAGACAGGTTCACATTCCTTGGATCATCCTGGTAGCCCTTCTCTGCACCTGTTCCAGTCTGAAATCATCTTCCTTACATGTGGGAGACCAGAGCTGCACACAGTATTCCAGATGAGGTCTCACCAGTGTATAATGGTACTAACACTTCCCTGTCTCTACTGAAAATACCTCGCCTGATGCATCCTAGGATTTTATTAGCTGTTTTCATGGCTGCGTGACATTGGCAGTTCATAGTCATCTTGTGATCAATCAATAATCCAAGTCTTTCTCATCCGCTGTTGATTCCAAAAGCAGCAGACTGTCCTGTGGCACCTTATAGACTAACAGACATATTGGAGCATGAGCTTTCATGGGTGAATACCCACTTTGTCGGATGCATGAAGTGGGTATTCACCTACGAAAGCTCATGCTCCAATACGTCTGTTAGTCTATAAGGTGCCACAGGACTCTTTGCTGCTTTTACAGATCCAGACTAACACGGCTACCTATCTGATACCTGTTGCTTCCAGCTGATTCATCCCCAGCTTACAGCAAAAATTCTTGTCATTAGATGTTGCACAATTAGATGTTGTCCCATTTCTATTACTCCAGTTTTCACAGTCATCCAAATCTTTGTGTATGATGTTCAGGTTTTCCTCCTGTATTGGTAATACCTCCCAGTGTTGTCATCCACAAACTTTATTAGCACAGGGTTCTATGGGGAGGCTGAAAGTATCTCCCAGGAAGTGCTGGGGTTTGGAGAAGAGCTTTCTGATTATTTTCATTTACTGGCTGGCCGAGTTAATTGGTTACCATGTGACTGTTTAATGCCACTAATGGATGAAGTTTGTGTCGTTATATATAATTTGTAATTCTGCTGGGTGGTGGTGTAAGATTAATTGATGATCACGGTGCCTAGAGCTTTTTGTCTAGGTATCTTTTTAAACCACTGTATACATCTAAATAAATAACAAATACGGTGATTCTAGCAGCATGTCTGCACTACCTGAGCGCTAAACACTGAAATTGACCAGATCAGTCTTTTTTCACTGTCCCTGTTGCGAGAAGTGCATGAAGCAAGCTAACAGCATCAATGGTGAAACGTAAATCAGGTTCAGGGTGTTATTAGTAACATGGGCAAGGACTGTCTCTCTTAAAAGCTTGATTATTATCGTAACTCTTGACACTGTCGCTTCTTTATTTTATTTTTATTTAATTGATTTTAACCAATATGTTACTGTGGCACTCTTCCACCAGAGGTGTCTGTGCAAATGCGAGCAGTGTTAAAGCCTGAAAACACTTCTTAAATTAGTAAATATTTCCTTCAGAAAGCCACTGTGACCGGACATGTTTTAGGAGGCAAAGTAAAATTACAGCAATGTTCTCTACTCTGTTTGAGTAACTTTTAAACTTTTTTTAAAAGTTAAATGTGCTGCCAAATATTTATCTTCTGTCATGGAAAGAAAAATATTTGTTTGATGTTCTATTCTCCTTGGCATTTAGCTGTTACTTGGAGCTCTCAAAAGTCTCTGTATTCTCCTAGCATGGTGATAGGTTTCAGAGGGGTAGTCGTGTTAGTCTGTATCAGCAAAAACAATGAGGAGTCCTTGTGGCACATTAGAAACTAACAAATTTATTTAGGCATAAGCTTTTCCTCCCTTGGTATTCACCCCTTCTTGTCAACTGTTGAGAATAGACCACTTCCACCTTAATTGAATTGGCGCGTTAGTACTGACCCCCCCACACTTGGTCATGCAACTCCCATCTTTTCATGTGTTGTGTAGTTATACCTGCCCTACTGTATTGTCCACTCCATGCATCTGATGAAGTGGGTTTTAGCCCATGAAAGCTTATGCTCAAATAAATTGGTTAGTCTCTAAGGTGCCGCAAGGACTCCTCATTGTTTCTGTAGTCCTGTCATAAACAGAAAGTTAAGGGTTAATGTTTCTTTTACCTGTAAGGGGTTAACAAACAGTGAACCTGGAATACCTGACCAGAGGACCAATCAGGAGACAAGATACTTTCAAATCTTGGTGGAGGGAAGTGTTTGTTTGTGT
>NC_133776.1:4467453-4470310 GCF_003597395.2 Chelonoidis abingdonii | reverse complement strand
GGGGACCAGAGTGCCCCAAAACACTATACTTTTGGGTGGTGGCAGCTATCAGATCTAAGCTGGTAATTAAGCTTAGAGGAATTCATGTTGGTACTCCATTTTTTTGGACTCTAAGGTTCAGAGTGGGGCTAGAATACCATCACAATTCCCCTAAAGACTTAATGTACGTCACTGATAGTGAGATTGTGGCCCTTACGTGGAACTGCAGTCCGTGTAGGCCTGGATTCAGCAAAGCACTTAAGCAAGGGCTTAAACTCCATTGGTTTCAGCACAGGGTATCAGTGGTATGATGTGCACAGAAAAGCTTTTTAAGCCGTTTCCAGAGATTTAGAGAACATTTGAGTCGCAGCTTCACTCAGAGTTCTGTGCAGTTGGCTTCACTGTAACTAAGGCAACAGGGTTTAAAGGTGAAGGGATCCAAAAACAGGGACAGTATATACAGCACAGCCTTGCAAACACGACTGAGCGGAGCACTCGTCACAGTGCTGGGATTACCCACAATACGGAGCACCAGCCTTGGTAACACATGCAGGATCAAACCTAATTTTTTTTTGTTGGTTTTAAATCTCTCTGAAACATTTCTAAAGTGGTTAATTCTGCTTCAGGAAAACTCAAGTGTCTTTGAATCCCTGGCCACGAGGAGGCACTCAGGTGTCAACTACTATTGTCCAGCACCACTGTGACCTTCTGGTCTCATCCCCTGCATGACACTGGAACAGAGAACTTCCCTGAATTAATTCCCATGTGAACTCGAGCAGATCTTTTAGAAAAACATCTTATCTTGATTTAAAAATTGCCAGTGATGGAGGATCCACCGGAATCCTTGGTCGATTGTTCCAGTGGTTAATTACCCTCGCTGTTAGAAGTTTGTGCCTTGCTTCCAGTCTGAATTGGTCTAGCTTCAACTTCCAGCCGTGATCTCACCTGAGACCTTTTTGCTGAAAAGAGACCATTCCCGTTTTAAAACAAGAGAGTCCAGAGGTGCTCTGTTGCCTCTGACAGGTTTTCTTTCTCTCTGCCGTGGCAATAAGATTAAAGTTTTATGGCAATATCGCCAGTATCCTAAGAAAAATAATTATCATCATAAAACGTTTCCTTTCTGCCAGGTAGATTTCAAACTCTTTTCTGCATCTGTTAATACAATCCTTAATTCACTTGGAACATTTTACTGTCACTTCAGATTAAGTTTAATCAGATAGAATTATTGCCCTAATATTCTCTTAATCTTTGTATTTCATAACATGCACGATATCACCCCAACCCCTACATTCCTTATAGATCATATTTTTGCATGGAAATCAGTCCTGGGATCATGTGAAAAATCAAAGAGCTTTAGCCTGAACACTGCTCACTTCCACTGAAGTGTCTTTCATGCCCTATTAATTACTTTAATGGAGACATGCTGCTTTAAGGGAGTTCTTTATTAATACCACTAAATCTTTTTTTATTGTTGTTTAAACACGTTTTCTTTCCATCATGTAGATGTATTTAATCCTTTCTGTCTTTAAAATAGATGAGTGCATAACGCCACATAAAATATTAAGACACCTCTCTTTTACATTCTTCATCCGGGGGGGCCAGGGCATTTTGTTCTTTGGAATGCTCTCTTTTGCTTAATATAGCTATATTTTAGCATAAGTGATGGGATAGTAAAAGGGACATCCTCCCTGGAAGGAAAAAAAAGTCACATCCTTACATATATTACTAATAATGTGTTAGCTTATTATACGGAAGGAACTTTAAACATCAGATTGACTTGGTGCTACGTGTGCTGCGAGGTAGGTTTGCTTTTGGCTTTTTGATCTTCTGGGACATTGAAACTAGAATGGTCAGTTTGGCTTTCAGGTTGTTAGCACAAAGCTGTTATTCAGGAAAAGGCTTAGCCATGTGTTCTAATCTAGTCAATTCCTCTCCTGGACGGCAGCTAGGGGTGTGTTTATATTCTGCCTGGGATAAGAATGCGTTCATTAATCAGGGCCTTAGATTGGGTTATCCAGGACATAGGGCTTGTCTCTTAAGGTTGTTACCTCTGAGCTACAAAAGAAATGGGACATCTTGACTGATCCTGAGCCCATCAAACTGAACAGCTGGCAGTGTACTGAGCACCCTTACAGATTTCCCAGAACAGCCAGCTCAAAAAAGTAACTATCCTGTGAAAATCTGGTGACAACCGTACTGTCTGTACCTAAAAGTTATATGGTGTTAACTATACCTATAATTTGATACAAAGGCTCCTAGTGAAATAGTTATACTGGAAAAATGTTTGTGTAGACCAGACCTAATACTGGATTTTAATACACTGCATATATTAACTTTTCAAATATGTATCTTGTTTGTTGAAAATGTTTAGATTCATATTAATTAAAAAAACCCTAAATTGGGACATTGGGTGAAATTCTCAAAAGCATCTAAGTGATTTAGGAACCTGACTGCCACTCTAGATTGATTTAAATCACCAATTTTAATCATGATTTAATCAGCAAGCAGGAAGCCTTGATTTAAATAGTCATTTTTAAAATTTGTTTTCATTTGTGCTTTTTAGTTATATTCTTAAAGAAAGGTTGAGTCTCACTGATTGATATAATTTGGTACTTCATTTTGCTAACCAGGAGGATTCACTATATCTCTCTCTATATTTCTAAGTAATTATATCACTTATTCAAATTCTTGATATTTACAGTTTTTTTAATTGCTAGAAAATGGTGGATGACACATTCTTATTTATTAGAAGATGATTCATAGAATCATAGACTATCAGGATGGGAAGGGACCTCAGGAGATCATCTAGTCCAACCCCGTGCTCAAAGCAGGACCAATTCCCAACTAAATCATCCCAGCCAGGGCTTTGTCAAGCCTG